>NW_023995105.1:90000-155242 GCF_015586225.1 Lucilia sericata | reverse complement strand
GTGTATATTGTAGAAACATTTGCGAATTGTTTTGTTAGTTTTAATATATTGCTCGTTAATCGATTCAGATTAACGGTATAGTATTATAATTTACAGAATTATGAGCTATAAAGTGATATTTGCGAGTCCGTTTGAAAGGGGGAGAGGTGTAAAAATAGACCGATTTCCAAAATTTTTAACTGTCTTCGTTTTTGTATGCGCATAGGTCATTTCAGTAAGGCTGCCTATAATGAGACACAAAATCCATAAGTAAGGCTAAAGAGTCCTTTTAAAAGCCCTCCGAAGCAAATGCCTCAAGAATTTTTCCACTGGGTTTGGATGTCTGTTGGTTTCATTGCGATGTGTATTTTGTTTCGTATGTTTGGATGTCTGTTGGTTTCATTGAGTTGTGTATTTTGTTTTTGTTTTTTTTTTTTGTGTGTTTTATTTCATTTAGCGGTGTTGTTGTTTCTTTTGCTTTGCTATGTTTAAGAGAGTCGGGGAAATGAAATAAATTGATATATTATAAAATTAATAATATTTTTATACCCTCCACGACCATCAGTGGTGATAGAGGGTATATATGTATAAGTTTGTCATTTTGTGTGTAAAAATAATCATCTGAGACCCAACAAAGTATATATATTCTGGGTCCTTATGAAATTCTGAGTCGATTTAGCTATGTCCGTCTGTCCTGTCTGGTTAAAACACGCTCACGTTAAAACTAAGCAAATGAAATCAACCAAATTCACTGAGAATATTCATTGTTTTCCTAAGCAGTTTGGTGTTGAAAATCAGCAAAATCGCTTCACAACGTAAAAAGTTATGAGTAAAAATTTCAGACTACCAAAAAAAAAATTAAGTTTTTTTCCCTAATTCTTGAGTAGTTTTCTCAGAAACTACCAAAGATAATTCGACAAATTTTGTCACAGATTATTTTTTCCGTCTATAGATTAATTATGTTTAAAATTGTAACAATCGATCCAAATTTCCCATAGCCTCATACAAAGGTACATATTCCCGGAAATTAATTTATCGTTAATAACTTCCTCAAATATATCGGTATCAACACAAAATTTTGTACATATTGACATTACATGAACAGGAATCAAAACTACGGACTTAGATCTGTATCGGTCCACAACTGGTCATAGTTCCCATATAAGATCCACTTTCGAAAATCACTTAAATGAACATATTTTATTGATAAATAAAGCTATCGGGATAAAATTCAACATGAATATGTTTTGTATATACATAAATCATTCTACGGAATTTTTTTCCGGATCGGTCCATAATTGGTCATAGCTCCCATATAAGGTTCACATCAGAAAATCACTGAAACGAGCATAATTCATAGATAAATTAAGCTATCTGGATAAAATTCGACATGAATGTGATTTGTGTGTATATGAATTACTCTACGAAATTTGTTCCGGATCGGTCCATAATCGGTCATAGCTCCCATATAAGGTCCACGTCCGAAAATCACTCAAATGCGGATAATTCATTGATTAATAAAGTTATCGGGATAAAATTCGGCATGATGTGTATAATATCAATTTTGTGTATAAATTTTAATTACTTTACGATTATTTTTTCTGATCGGTCCATAATTGATCATAGCTCCCATACAAGGTCTCTTCCCGAAAATCACTTAAACGCGCATAACTCATTACGAAATTAAGATATCCATTAGGGTGATCGATTATTCGACATTTTCCATAAACCGGTTTTCGAATAGTTCGAATAGTTGACATTAAAAAAACCGGTTGATATTTTTCAAATTCAAAAAAAACCGGTTAACCGGTTTTTCATTATAAATAAAAAATAAATTTGATTAATAAAACATGGCCCGAAATGATTTTTAACAGTTTAAAAGATTATAACTTTAGATCTAGTCGTCTGATTTACATTATTTCTTTAATATAAAAAAAAAATTGGAAAAAAGTGGGACACTTCTGTTAAACATAAGGTACTATGTAATCCTAGCTTATTATAAAAGCCCTGTTTAGAAAATTTGCATAGGCATTCCAACACTTCCATAAAATTTCAGCCGTAAATGAATTATTGTACTTGGAATATAATCTTAAGATTGATAAAATTTTATCAAACAGTTATCAATTTTACAAATATTTTTTTTTTAATTAATTAGGAAAATCAAAAAAGTTTAACCAACAGAGCTTTAGAAAAGTATACGCTAGTTCCTCGACTCGAATATTTTTAAAATTTAGACGGGCTGTATTATGATTTACTTAAAAATTTAATTTAAATAATCTTTGAATACAAAGCAAATAAAAGTATTCGAAACCGGTTTTTAAAAAGTGAAAAAACCGGGTTATTCGATATTCGAAAAATCAGCATTAAGAAAAAACCGACACTGGTAAAGCAGAAAAAAACCGATGAAAAATCGAGTCGATCACCCTAATATCCATATAAATTTGTTACAAGTATTGCTCATATGCACAGAAAAATTACTGTGAAATTTTTTTCCGATCGGTCCATAATTGTTCATAGCTCCCATACAAGGTCCACTTCCGATAATCACTTAAACGCACATAACTCATTAAAAAATATTGATGTCCATACATTTAGCACAAATATTGCTCTAATATACATAATTACACCATACAATTGTTTTCGATCGGTCCATATTTGGTCATAGCTCTCATACTAGGTTCCCTCCAGAAAATCACTTAAATGCACAATATTCATTGCCAAATAATGATATAGGTACAGAATTTTGAAATTTTGTCTTTATATACATAATTGGTCATAGCGCCTTTACGAGAAAATCTCTTAAACGCACATTACTCATTACCAAATAAAGCTATTGATACAAAATTTGGCACAAATATTAGTTTGGTATACAAAAATTCTATTTCAAGATTTTTTCACGATCGGTCCATAACATGGGTGCGGTCGGTCCCATGCAAATGTCCCTTCAGAAAATCACTTGAACACACATTACTTATTACTAAATTACGATATAGATACAAAATTTGAATGAAATATAGCTTTTATGTACAGAAATTTTGGTTAAAGAATTTTTTACGATCGGTTTATAATTGGTCATATCTCCCATACTAAGTCATGCCCCTAAAAGCAATTTAACCGTATTTAAGTAATTGCATTATCAATTTGTGTAGAACAAAATTATATATATGTATTTTGAAAATCCTTAAATCTTTCACACACATGCATACATGCACATTATTAAATATCGTTAAAGCATATCTTAGGACGCTATAAAAATATAAAAGATTTAAAGCTGTTTAAATCTTGGGGTTTTTCTATTTAAGACATGAGAAAACTCATTTCTACAAATATTTGATCAAATAAAAAAGTATTACTATAAAAATAGCTGGTGGAGGGTATTTAAGATTCGGCTCAGCCGAATATAGCACTCTAACTTGTTAATATTTTGAAGGGTATGGTATGATGATGGTGAAGGGTATATAAGAGTCGGCAAAGGCGAATATAGGCTTCTTACTTGTTATACCCCATCTTTTTTGATGATGATTGATTTTGTCATTCCGTTTGTAACACATCGAAATATCATTAATGGCTTTAAAATATGAATACAGTGATAAAGTTCGATACACATAAGTTCTATGCCAACCAAAATCTATGTATAATCTATGAGAATTGGTCCATAATTGACCCTACCGCCCATAGAAGGTCCACTTCAGAAAATTACTTTAACCCTCATTACTGGCTTACAAATACGAGTAAAGCGATAAAATTCGACACACATAAGTTTTATGCGAGCCAAAACCTCTCTTTTTGGAGAATCGGTACATAAATGACCCTACCCCCCATATATGGACCCCTTCAGAAAATTATTTCAAAGCTCTTTTCTGGCTAAATAATAAAGTATAGCAATGAAATTCGACACAAATAAGTTCCTCGCGAGCCAAAATCTCTCTACTAAATTTTATGTGGTCCATAATCGACCCTAACCCTCATATAAGGTTCCCTTCAGAAAATGACTTAACGCTCATTACTGGCTTAAAAATACGAGTATAGCGATGAAATTCGATAAAAGTCATTTTCAGGGACCGAAAATAATAATTATTTTTAAATTTTTAAATAAAACAAGTAAGAAAGTATAGTCGGGCGTGACCGACCATATGATACCCTACACCAGTTATGAATAGTGTTTGGGGCCAAATCGGGAATCCCGGTTATTACCTCTTAGATGCTGAGCTGGTTCCTAGGTGCTGGTTGTTGGCAAACTGTCTCCGGCAGCCGTCCACTTGGTTTTCTCTTGATGCGGCAGGTCAGGGCCAAATGTGTTTTTATATACACACAAACACTTGTTGTTGTGTTGCCAAAAAACAACCCTTATTTTTATTTTATTAAAAAGCTTTGTTTACTTCTTTTGGTTTGTATTTCTGTTTATTTTATTTAAGTTCACTTTTCCTTTTGTTTTTATTTAATTAAACTTTAATTTTATTTTAATTCTTAAACTTTTATTTTATTTCAATTTCTTTTATTAATTTTGCATTTGTTGTCTGTCCGGTGGTTGAAAAGCAATGAGAATAAAAAAAAATGTGTCAAGCCCTTTGACATAAAGAGCAACGCAAACTCACCACACTAAAGTGGGGAGTTGCCATACAATGCATATTGTTCTAGCGATTTTACACATAGAGAAAATATAAACTATGTGTTACACTAGACAGACACAAACATACCGCCCACCTTGCAACGGTAGTGCAAAATATAAAATCAAATACAAAATTAGATATAAGTAGTATAACAAATTCAATTATCTTATCTAGAGCAACAAATTAACATTTAAGTTCATTATTGTTAATTATAAAAAAGGAATAACAAAAGTTAACAAATATAATTAACATATGAGAACAATTCAAGTATATAAAAAATAATAGTACATTCAAATGTTTTTAAGTTTAATAAACGTTAAAGAGTACATATCAAACAAAATGTAAATAATACTTTAAAGCCTTTTGAGGGCAACAGATTATAGCATAAATAATATACTTCAGGTTCTTTTGACACCTTCTCCAAAATATGCTATGCCGAATATGGTATTCTGGGCATATAGTTGTCCTGGGCGACTCATAGCTGGTCCAATCAGAATTCTGCTCATAGTATCCTAGCTCCTAGGATAAGCTGGTAAGGGCAACTAATATGCCAGTGCACGTCCGCATTGGCACGGTCTACAGTTGTTGGACGTGGATATTTGTCTGCTCGCTCCACATTAACAATAGGGCTACGGCCGTAAATCTTGTCTTCTAAAATACATTCAACCGTTATGCGACGTTTCTCCTCGCGACGATGGTATACAACGATGTCAGTACGTCCTTTAGAAATCCGTAAGCCCAATTCTTCGACTTCACGTTTCATGATTGCTGACCTGGCCGCTGTTGGATCTATTAATGCTCTAATGAAGACGTCAGTATCATGATTGGTGACTACCCGTATCAACGCTGTCATGGGAAACCAAATACGGCCCTGCGGCAAAGGGTGCAACCAAGTATTATGGTCCTGCATACAGCGACGGCACCGATCTATACTTCTACAATTCGCTCGGCTGTGCGACTGAGCCAGGCAGTTATAACATAACACGTTTTGGGCAACAACTCGGAGCTTTAGCTCCACGGGCATCACAATAAAACGTGAACACTGTCGTATGGCGTGAAGGCGATTACAAAGCGGGCAACCATAATCGGTGTTGAAGTCCATTTTTTTTTTTTTTTTTAATCTAGAAGTTTAAATGAGCAACTTTATTTTAGAAAAGGTGATATTGAATTATTAATCAGTGCAATTAGGGAGTAAAACTAATTTGTGTATCGGTCGAGTGATTACGCCATTTTGAGTTTTAAGGTCAGCCACTCGAACTTTACCGTCAGAACCATGATAAACTTTTACAACACGACCTAAGCGCCATTCAGTTGGACAACAAGGTTCACTTTTAAGAACAACGAGGTCATTTTCTTTTAAGTCTATTTGGGGACTTTTCCATTTATTACGCTTGTGCAACTCTTTTAAATATTCGTCTTTCCAGCGGTGACAAATTTCTTGCTGCAATGCTTTGATTTTTCGCCAACGGTTTACTATACTAATTGGCGAGCTAAGCTCTTCAGGTTCAGCAGGAGTAAGAATAGCAGAGCCTATTAAAAAATGACCAGGAGTAAGAGCGGACAAATCATCGATGCTGTCGGACGTAGGGCCAAGAGGACGCGAATTGAGACACGATTCTATCTTTGCCAAAATTGTCGAAAACTCTTCAAACGTATATTTCATTTGTCCAGCTGACTTTTTAAAGTGCATTTTCAAACTTTTTACTCCTGCCTCCCACAGTCCTCCCATATGAGGAGCTGCTGCAGGAATAAAGTGCCACTCAAGATGTTGATGACCATATTTTTCTACTGCCGAATCACGTAATTCTTCTATATGTTTTTCGAAGTTATTTTCAAGTTCTCTTGCAGCGCCAACAAAATTTCTTCCATTATCAGAGAAAATGCGACTAGGGCAACCACGACGAGCAACAAATCGAGCCAAAGCTGCTAGAAATGCAGGAGTGGACAAATCGCTAACGGCCTCAATGTGAATCGCCTTAGTAGAGAAACAAACAAATAGACACACGTAGCCTTTAGTGATACGGCAATATCGACCAGTGAAACTTTTGATTTCAAATGGGCCGGCAAAATCAACACCTGTGTTAGTAAAAGGGCGACTTAAAGTAGTTCTTTCTTCAGGTAGCACTGCCATGATCTGATTTTGAAGCTTTTTTCTATGTATAACGCAGATTTTACAGTTGTGGATGACCGTTTTTATTAGATTTTTAGCCTTTATAATCCAACACTCCTGACGAACGACATTTAGGACTAAACGAGGGCCACCATGTAAGACCAAATAGTGGACAAACTCAACGTATAGACGTGCTAATCTACTGCCATAAGCAAGTATTATGGGATGACGTTCATTATACGACAAACATTTTGTAGACCCAAGACGACCATTAGCACGAATAATACCATTTTTGTCTAAGAAAGGCGTAAGCGTTAATAAAGAACTACGAGAGTCAATTTTCCGTTTCGATGATAAACAACTAAACTCACTAGAAAAGTGCGACTGTTGAGAGAGAAAAAATAGCCGATTTCGTACAAATACAAGTTCTTGAGCCGAAATTCTAACAGTTTCGTAATTACAGCTTTTACGTCTGCTTTTGCTCGCAAGATTAAAAAATCTAAATATATAAGCAATAACATGATATGCTCTGGGCAAACTTGAGAAACGGTCCAGTATATCTTCTCGTTCAGCGGATCTAGCAATATTAACTTGGACTTGTTTCGATTCTTCTACTGTTTCGAATTCTAATGGACCTTCGGGCCACGACGATTTGTTTAATCTGAGCCAATCAGGACCATGCCACCAAAGTTTGTTTTCTCTTAAATCCGAAGGTATCAGCCCCCGGGTTGCTAGATCGGCAGGATTGTGATTAGAAGCTACGTGAAACCAATTTTTGTTTCCTACTTTTTCTAATATTGTTGCTACCCTATTTGCCACAAAGGTTTTCCAATTACATGGCGGTTTTCGTAACCAAGCAAGAACTATTGTCGAATCGGACCACAAATATAAGTTATACGTATGCAATTTGAAATTGGGGATTACGCTGTTTACTAAATTGGCTAAAAGAACTGCGCCACACAACTCTAAACGCGGCAAAGATGGCCTTTTAACTGGAGCCACTTTTGTTTTGCCAATTAGTAGATTTACATAAACTTTATCACCATTCACAATACGTATATATAGTGTAGCTGCGTAAGCTAACTCAGAAGAGTCACAAAAGCCATGAAATTCAATATAAGAACTAGGCGTATATTGAACCCAACGATCAAGTTTAATTGTATCAATCTCATTATAATTAGAAATGAATGTCTTCCATTTTTGTAGAGCCACAGGTTTTATATGTTCGTCCCAGTCTATTTTGTCGAGCCACATTTGCTGCATCAAAATCTTTGCTGTTATAATCACTGGGGCCAACCAACCTGCTGGATCAAATAGCCTTGCTATAATTGAGAGTACTTCCCTCTTTGTATAAGCTGTTTTGAACTTAATCTTCTCAGTTGTAAAATAAAAGTAATCTTCTGCCGCATTCCAACGGACACCGAGTGTTTTAGCATTACTTTTATCATCGAGCGACAAAAAAGAAGAGTTAAGAAGATGCTCTTGGGGCAAATTTTTTAAAATTTGTTTAGAGTTTGAGGCCCATTTTCTCAACTCAAACCCAGCTGTACCCAATATACCAATTAATTGGTCTCGTGCCTCCAAAGCATCAGGGATCGAATGAGCTCCAACAAGAGCATCATCAACATACATTGACTCGCGAAGAATTCTAGAGCCTAGCGGAAAACATCGTTCTTCATCGTCAGCTAACTGTAAAAGCGTTCTTAGGGCCAAAAATGGGGCACAATTAACGCCAAAAGTGACGGTGTTCAATTGATAATCTTCGATTTTATTTTCCCCAGAACTACGAAAAACTATCTTCTGATACTGTCTATGTTCAGATTTAAGTAAAATTTGTCGATACATTTTAGATATATCTGCATTGAAGACAAACTGAAAGAAACGCCATTTTAGAATTAGGGCTACTAAATCAGCTTGTAATATAGGGCCTACAAACAGCAAATCGTTAAGACTGTTACCATTAGAAGAAGCACTTGAAGCGTTAAAAACAATTCTTAACTTTGTAGTGGTACTGTCAGGCTTAAAAACTCCATGATGAGGTAAGTAATAACTTGAGCTACTTTCAGAATTTGTAATTTTTTCCATATGTCCCAAAGCTATGTATTCTTTTAGGACCTCATCATATTGAGCCTTAAATTCAGGATTTCGCATTAAAACCTTTTCATTTCTTAAATATTGACTAAGAGCAATATGACGATTTGGGCCAAGTGACGAAAAAGTATCTTTAAAGGGCAAACATACTATATATCTTCCTTCAGAATTTCTTGTGGTAGTAGAACGATAGATCTCTTCACATTTTTTATCCTCTTCTGATAAAATCTTTCTACGAGAAACTTCTTCTAACTCCCAAAACTTTGTTAACTGATCGTCAATGGAAACTTTTGTCATATAATTGGTTATTGAAAAACGTGAGGAATCATTACTTGGAGTTGGGCCTGTGACAATCCAGCCAAAAATTGTCTCTTGGGCCACTAAAGATTCGAAAATTCCATGTTGAACTCCATCACGAAGAATTAGGGGATACAAATCTCCTCCTAACAATAAGTCTATTTCGCTACTTTCATAAAACTTAGGGTCAGCATAATTCAGATTGGGCAAATCTGTATTCTTTTGTGGCTTAAATGAATGTGTAGGTACATTCCCTGTTACACGAGGAACTACTAACGCCTGAATATTTAGAGATACATTATGATCAAACAGAGAAACAATTATAAAGTTCGCAATCTTTGAAGATTTGCTTACTAATTCTCCTCCTAAACCAGTAATTTCTGCGGAAACTGGCTTAGTGGGCAACTTCAATACAGTTTGTATTCTCTGAGAAACAAAACTTTCATCCGAACAAGGATCTATGAGTGCTCGAACTTTGTAATAGGAACCACAACTAATTATATTGACCCAAGCTGTAGCCAACATCACTTTCTTAGCTACTGATGTGTGATGTGACTGAACAACACCAGACGGACCTGCGATATTAGTGGACTGTAATTGATTTGTATTTGTGGACTGTATTTGTTGGACAGAACTATTTTGACTTTCGCCCTGAAATCTAGTATTTCCTTGATTTTGGCTATTATTGTTTTTATTTACAAAATTCCTATGCATTAAAGTATGGTGCTTCCTTTTGCACTTGGAGCAACCGTTTGTGCTACTACAATCACCATACATATGTCCAATGTTGAGGCAATTAAAACAATAACGAAATTTTTTCAAAGTTGAAACACGATTTCTATAATCCATATTCAAAAATCTGGTACAGGAGCTGATTTTATGGTTTTCTTTGCATAATTTGCAAAAAATGGTTTCAACTTTAGTATTATGGGCCTTAAATTGTTTTACTTTAGTTGATGTATGGTTATTGTTACTATTAAGTGCCGATTGGGAACCACTGGGATGCGTATTATTCGAGGATATAATATCAGAAACGCTTTCTAGAGCATGAAATCTATCTGTTAAAAAATTGTTTAATTCTTCCCATTTGGGAACCTCTGTTTTATTTCTAACCGATTGTTCCCAAAGATTCAGTGAACATTCAGATAAGCGCGAAGAGCATTGAAACACAAATATCGGATCCCATGAACCAATATCAACATTATACAATTTTAAAATTGCCATACAATTGTTGATTTCTCTTTGGAGTCTTTTTATCTCTGATGCTGAATCTTGATTACAGGGAGTCAGATTAAACAATATTTTCAATTGACTATTTATTAATACACGTTTATTTTCATATTGAGTTATTAGATTTTTCCATGCAATTTCAAAATTTTTCCTATTTATATCTCTAGCCTCACCATCAGTTTTTCTGAACAAGTAAAATAACTTTTCTACTGGGCTAAGTCTTGTATTGTTTATGTAAATCGCAGTAAACATATCTCTAAATGTGGGCCACGAAACGTAATCCCCATGAAAAACACCAGTATCACAAGGAGGTACGGATATGGAACCACAAAGATTGGGAACTGCTGATTCTACATTTTCTTCAGTTTTTTTACCTAAGTTTGCTTTTGCTTTGGAAATAATGTTTATACATCTTATATATGTCTTGCGGACCTGCGGATGCTTTGTTTGTACCATTAACAATTCTTTCTTTTTTTCTATTGTGACATCAGAACAATCACTATAAATGCTTTTATAATTTTCCCATGATTTATCTAATTCTGATCTTTCAAAATCAAAAGCATCGTCCGTATAACTAGAAAAATCTTCAGCTTTAAGCATAACCTCAAAGCTGATTAATTCATCCGCAGCCACTATGTATTTTTCAAAAATCGACATATTTTAATTTATTTAAGAGAACCACAAAAATATATTTTCCCAAAAATTTAAAATAAATCACAGAGTCACAAACTTCTTTAAATAAAATCAAGAATTGAAAAGAGAAACTGAAGTTTTTTAACACCATACAAAGTTAAAGAGAACCACAAAACTTTATTTTCCAATAAAAGAGTTAAAGAGAACCACTAAGTTAAAATGCGCCAAAATCACAATTTCCAATAAGTTTAAAAACTTGAGAAAAAAGATGGACGACAAATTTATTTAGGTTCCAAAAATAAAACAACAAATACAAATGACCGTAAGGAAAAATGGCGGCTTAATGTAAAAGTTCACGATGTAATTTCAAAAAGTTACACAACCTCACTTTTTCCGAGCCACAAATAATGAACCACAATATATGCATATGAAACACTTTGCACTTTAATAATTTCAATTTACGCACCTTTTTTTTCTACGGGCGAAGGACCAATGTTTGGGGCCAAATCGGGAATCCCGGTTATTACCTCTTAGATGCTGAGCTGGTTCCTAGGTGCTGGTTGTTGGCAAACTGTCTCCGGCAGCCGTCCACTTGGTTTTCTCTTGATGCGGCAGGTCAGGGCCAAATGTGTTTTTATATACACACAAACACTTGTTGTTGTGTTGCCAAAAAACAACCCTTATTTTTATTTTATTAAAAAGCTTTGTTTACTTCTTTTGGTTTGTATTTCTGTTTATTTTATTTAAGTTCACTTTTCCTTTTGTTTTTATTTAATTAAACTTTAATTTTATTTTAATTCTTAAACTTTTATTTTATTTCAATTTCTTTTATTAATTTTGCATTTGTTGTCTGTCCGGTGGTTGAAAAGCAATGAGAATAAAAAAAAATGTGTCAAGCCCTTTGACATAAAGAGCAACGCAAACTCACCACACTAAAGTGGGGAGTTGCCATACAATGCATATTGTTCTAGCGATTTTACACATAGAGAAAATATAAACTATGTGTTACACTAGACAGACACAAACAAATAGTAAATCTGATTTATTTTTCATAATAAAGCATTTATCCTCTATTACCTTGTTCCGATACATTTAAGCAATTTATGGATGAGAAACTCATTTTCTGAAAAAGGCTTTATATGGGGGCTAGAGGCAAATATGAACCAAGCTCGATAAAATTTTGGGAATATATTTATATTTACATAATATTTTTTTGTGATGAATTTCATCGCAATATTTGTGTTTATAAGTTAATTTTGGACATTCAAGTAATTTTCTGAAGGGGACTTTGTAGAAGAGATCGTTGATCGTTGTTAAAGAGAAACATTTATTTTTAATGTTGGGAATCCCCGAATTAAGAAATACCATAGTATGCCATTATTTTGAAGGTATTTAATGCTAGTAGCATTATGAAACTTGTTGCGGTAGGTTCGTGAATTTATTTTTAAAATTAGTGATGTCTAAAAACAGTCGAAAGTTTTTATCCTTAAATGAAAAATGCGAAATTTTGAAATATTTAAAAAAAGGATCGAGTGTTACAGTGTTAAGTAAAAAGTTGCAAAATCAACGATATGTTCAATAAAAAATAAAAAAGACAATATTTTAAAATGTGTGAACAATACGTTTTATGGACCCGGAAAACGCAAAACATTACGATCTTCAGAGCTTCTAAAAATGGAAAAATCGCTCTATAAGTGGTTTATTTGTATGCTGAATAAAAACCTCCCTGTAAGTGGGTTGATGTTGAAAGAGAAAGCCAAACAAATTCACAAAAACATAAGTGAAAACGGAAATGACTTCAATGCTAGCGATGGGTGGCTACAAAAATTTAAAAAGAGATACGGAATTCGTTTCCTTCAGATAAGCGGTGAAAAACTTTCTGCGCAATCTCAGTTCGTAAATCCTTTTAAAATTAAATTGAAAGCAAAGATAGAAGATTTGGGTTTATCTAGTGATCAGTTGTATAATGCCGATGAGTCTGGTCTATATTGGAAACTTCTGCCACAAAAGACATATGTAACGTCATTGGAGAAAAGCGCTCCAGGTGCGAAAATGGAAAAGCAAAAAATAACATTTTTATGCTGTGCAAATGCATCAGGATCTCATAAAATAAAACTTTTAGTAATAGGAAAATCGAAAAATCCTCGCAGTTTTAAAAGTTTTATCTGTCCCGTAAACTACAGAAATTCTGCGTGGATGACTTCTTCCATTTTTAAAGAATGGTTTCACAACTGTTTTGTGCCAGAGGTAAGTAAACATGTAAAAATAGTTCAATTGGGATTCTTACTGTTTTATTTTTCATTCACGTGACAGATTTTTTAAAGAAGAAACGATTACCAGTAAAAGCTTTACTCCTAATAGATAAAGCCCCATGCTATCCACCAGAATCCTACCTTAAATCCGAGGATGGTTCCATAGAAGCTATGTTCATGCCTCCAAATGTAACGGCTCTGATCCAGCCAATGGATCAAAATCCAATTAGAATCACCAAACTTCATTATACACTGAAAAAAATTCATGCCTAATATATACGAAAAATGTCGTACATTGTACGAATCGTTCGTTGTTTCGCACCACGAAATTCTTTCGTAATATATACGAAATTGTACGAAATATTTTAGTATAATGCAAAATAATCTTTGAAAAATTAATTTACATAAATTAAAAAAAGTGAATTTTAAATAAATATGGTAAAATTTACCAAATATTAATTTATGCAAACATTTTTGTTCATTTTAAAATAATTTTTCTAATTTTAGTTCAAAATTATTCTCCACACGAATTTTGAAATTTTTTTTTATGAAAATAATTTGTGAATAATATTATACTTTTTCTTAAATTGTATAAAAATGTTGTAGTTTTATTTAATGATAATTTAATTAATATCATTATTAAATAATATTTCGTATTATACACGAAATTTTTGTAAATATTACGAAAATAGAAGTTACGAAATTTTTTTTCGTAAAGTTAAGCATGGATTATTTTCAGTGTAGGAACAGTCCCCTCTTAGCAAAAGAGGGGGATTTGCTTGAATCGATGAAAAAAATCACACTTAAAGAAGGAGTTTCTATTCTAGAGGCATCCTGGAACCGAGTTAGTAAAGAAACTTTATCTAACTGTTGGAAAAATATTTTGAATATGGTAAATTATGAAGACGATCCTGAATTTAATGTTCCTTTGAGCGTTTTAAAAGAAAAGTGGCAATCAGAGGTTAGATCTTTAGAAAATACTGCTGCAGATCTTCTACAGACATTGTGCCCTCAGGAAGTATTTACTGCTGTAAACATTAGATATTAGATTTAACTGACATTAAAGTATTGAAAAAAATCAGGGAATTGGCGGTAAATAAGCCGGTCAAACAAAAGAAAAAACAGAAAAAAATAACCGATTAATAATATATTTATGTATGTACCTATCTTTTTTCATTGTAAATTTTATTTATTTTTTTGTCGTACTATTTTGTTGGTTTTTTATTTATTTGTATTTTTATTTTTAAAAACTTTTTATGTTCCAAATAAATTACAAAAAAAAAAATTTAGTAATCTTTGCATTTTCATTCCTTGCAGAAATGATTTTTAGAAAGAATAACTTAGTAATATATATATATATATAAAATCACAATCGAAAATGTGAACAAATTCGAAAATATGAACTTACCCGACATTAATTAGTTCACATTATCGAGAGTTCTCTGTATATCGAAAATTGCTACCTGTACCTTGGGCACAAGGTTTACATGGACAGCCAGCCAGACGGACGGACATAGCTTAATCGACTCAGAAAACGATTCTAAGCCGATTGGTATACTTAAAGGTGGGTATAGGACGAATATTTGTGTATGATCATCAACATCAGCACAAACCCAATATACCCTCCCCACTAAAGTGGAGTAGGGTATAACAAGTAGGAAAGTATAGTCGGACATGGCCGACTATACTGGTATATTTTGAAAATTATTTATTTTAAATAAAGAAACTTTAATGTTGAATTTTACCTTAATTCCGATGTATTTAAGCAATTTATTGAAGAAAAACTCAATTTCTAAAAGAGGCTTTATATGGGAGTTAGGGTCAAATATAGGCCGATCTTCAACAAATTGGGAAGAGGGTTGTAATTTTATGTAAAGGTTAGTTATGGTATTTCATCGCGATACTAATGGTCATAAGTAAATTTTTGGACGTTTAAGTTATTTTTTAAAGGGGGGTCTGTATGGGGTCTAGGGTCAAACGACGGCCGATCATATAAAAATTGGAACGGTCATTTATGCCTATATAATACTTAGTTGTGCCAATTTTTGGTGAGATAATTTTGACGTAGTTATGAGTTAAAAACCCTAAATCGGAAGGTAAGGTTGTATGGGGGCTAGGTGAAATAATGGACCGATTTCAACCATTTTCAATAGGCATCGTCCTTGTGGCAAAAAATTCGTATGGTTTTTGACTTTTATTTTTTTGAGTAAAAATAAAAGTTATTTTTTTACTTTTATTTTCGAGCAGAAATAAAAGTAATTTTTTGAGCAGAAAATAAATTGTCGCTTTATAATCGTTTATTTTCCAATAATCAAAAAATAACTTTTATAACTGCTCGAAAAATAACTTTTACTTCTGTGACTTTTATGATAACAGTTACGGTCCCTGGTAATTTTCTTACGATCCAACACCTCTTTACTGCCTTTTATGAGAATCGGCTAATAATTGACCCTACCCCCCATATAAGGTCCCTTCAGAAATTACTTTAACGCTCATTACTGGCTTAAAAATATGGTATAGCTATGAAATTCGACACAAAGAAGTTCCTCGCGAGCCGAAAATTTTAAAGGTACGAGTATAGCGATGAAATTCTAACTGCCAAAACATCTCTACTGATTATTATGAGAATCGGTATATGAAAATTACTTTAACGCTGACTTAAAAATACGAGTAAAGCGATGAAATCCGACACACATAAGTTTTATATGAGCCAAAATATCTCAACCAAATTTAGTGAGGATCGGTCCATAATCCTGTGTGTCCTACCCACATATATGGTTACCTTCAGAAAATTACAGCGATGATATTCAATGTAAACAAGGACCCTCATATAAGGACCTTTTCTGAAAATTTGATGAAGAGGGTTCAGAAAATTACGAGTATAACAATAAAAATCGACATAAAAAGTTTATACTTAGGAACATAATTCTTCATTCCGAAAAAAAAATAAAAATACGAATAAACAAGTTCTGTACAAAACAAAATCTATGTACAAAGTTTTACGAGTATCGGTTCATAATTGACGCATATAAGCTCCCCCTCAGAAAATTAATCATACGCCAATAGTTTAAGCGCTATGTCAAAACCCACATACCCGGGTATGTTTTTCATTTTTGAAGTGATATATATCGTATCGGCTTGAAATTTGGACTATGCTTTCAGAGTAAACACGGTGTGTTATTTTTTAAATATTTTTTTATTTTAGCCCATATCTATATGAATAAAATAAGATATGAAACGTTGAAATCAGATAAAAACTAACAGAAATAGAATTTTTTTCGTAAAATCAAAAATAAAGTGTGGGTCAAAAATGATCTTGAAAAAATGAAAAAAATATATAAAAATTTGTATTCAGATCTAAATATTTTACACGTTTCCGTAAAAAATATAAAAGTGTGTATACTTTTTAAAAAGGACAAAGGAAACTCTTTTCAAAACTGTTGAAAAATATTAAATCGGTTAAGAAAATTTTGAGATATAATTTTTTTGGTCTGTCTAGTCAACAAAAAGCTTTCGATTTTTAGAGTATATTGAAGATTCTAAAAATGGTAAAATGATCTACTCATCTAGGTCTATAAAAAACATTATATCGCGTAACGAGTTTTTTTAGTGTCACACAGTGTAATTATCTGAATTATACACTAGAAATGTATAAAAAGATGAAATAGCCATACAAATTGTATGACATACCCGGATATGTTGGGTATTGATGTACGTAATTTTGCTCGGGTATAGACAAGACGTTTAAGTATTGAAAAAAATATTTTGTTTTTAAAAATTAATATTTTGTTAGTTCAAAAGTGCTCTATCCATAATTGACTTAAGCCATATTCCAAATATCGCTCTGATATTTATAGGGGAGCATTCCTATTACGGCATACGGTTTGATGGTGGGTATATGAGATTCGGCACAGTTTAATATAACACTATAATATATAATCAGCTGTTTTTTTTCATTGGTTGGAGACAAATAAAAATCAAATTTAAAAAAAAAAATGCAAATAAATAGAAAATATATAACATAATTTGTTAAAATAGCGTAACAAACCTACTTTTGTATTATATTATTTGTGTTATAATATAACAATATAATATATAATCAGCTGTATTTTCATTGGTTGGAGACAAATAAAAATTAAATTTAAAAAAAATGCAAATAAATAGAAAATATATAACATAATTTGTTAATAGCGTAACAAACGTATTTTTGTATTATACACACACACTAATATTCCAAAAAAAAAAAAAAACAACATGGCGATGAACTGTCAAAACGAATTACGTATGTATGTGTCGTAGAAACGGGCTAATAGGCTATCGTCATTCAGAGGCTGAATTTAGTAATTCAACTGCTCGTGTGAACTAGGTAAGAATTTTTGTAAAAATATGAAAGGAAAATGAATTAAAAGTCAATTTTTATATGAAAAAGATTATTAAAAGCTAACAGTATCCTACGGTTTTTGTATAATAAAAATTTATGTTGTAATAACGAAAATATTTAAAGTTCACTTTATTCCTCACTTTAATTAAAGTTACCTTTTACTATTACGAACATTAAAGGCAAGTTGTAATAATGAAAAACGCTCACGTTAAAACGAAGTAATAGAAATTCACGAAATTACCAAAAACATTCTTTATTATCCGGTACAGTTTGGTATTGAAAATCAGTAAAATCGGTTCACGACGTAAAAGTTATGAGTAAAAATTTCAGACTACCTCGAAAAAAATAACGTTTTTTTTCCCAATTCTTAAGTATTCTTAAGTTTTCTCAGAAACTACCAAAGATATTTCGATGAATTTTGTCACACATTATTTTTTTGGGATCAAGTATGTTCAAACTCATAATAATTGATCCAATATTTCCCATAGCCCCCATTCAAAGGTGTATATTCCCGGAAATTAGTTTACCGTTAATAACTCCCTCAAATATATCGGTATCAACACAAAATTTTGTACATACAAATAAAATATGAATAAAAATCATACTACCAACGTAGATCTCAGTCGGTCCACAATTGGTCATAGCTCCCATATAAGGTCCACCTCCAAAAATCACCTAAACGGACATAATTCATTGATAAATAAAGCTTTTGTGATAAAATTTGAGCTGAATATGTTTTGTGTACATACAATTTCTACCAAATTTCTTTTCGGATCGGTCCATTATTAGTCGTAGCTCCCATATAAGGTCCACTTCGAAAATCACTTAAACGCATATGTTTCATTGATAAATAAAGCTATCGGTATAAAGTTTTGTGTACATATTAATCATAATACCAATTTTTCCCGGATCGGTCCAATATTATGGTTATAGCTCCCATATAAGGACCTCTTCCGAAAATCATTTAAACTCACATATTTCATTGTCAAATAAAGCTATCTTGATAAAATTCGACACAAATATGTTTTGTGCATATGAATCACTCTACGAAATTTTTCTAGAGAGGCCCGTAATTGGTCATAGCTGCTATATAAAGTCCACTTCC
This sequence comes from Lucilia sericata, assembly GCF_015586225.1. Taxonomy (NCBI): domain Eukaryota; kingdom Metazoa; phylum Arthropoda; class Insecta; order Diptera; family Calliphoridae; genus Lucilia; species Lucilia sericata. The sequence continues at coordinate 136,554 of NW_023995105.1, read as the reverse complement.
GAAAATCACATAAACGCAGATATTTTATTAATTAATAAATCTATTGGAGTAATATTCGACTTGAATTTCTTTTTTTGCATATAAATCATTATACGAAATTTTTTCTTGATCGATCCATAATTGGTCACAACTCCCATATAAGAATCATTTCCGAAAATTACTTAAACGCACATTGACAATCAAAGTCATCGGGATAAAATTCGACATAAATGTGTATTTTGTATATATAAATCGTTATACGGAATTTTACTTCTGAAAATCACTTAATACCACTTAATTCATTATTAAATAATTATATCCAGATAAAATTCGACATGAGTATGTTTGTGTATAGATAAATCATTATATTTAAATGTTTCCAACTGGCCTATTAATATAAAATTTTATGAACCTAATCAAAATTAGTTCCACATATGCATAAATGTTAGTACCCTCACTACGGAAACAACAATTTTGTCAAGTTATCTAAATATTAGATAGTTAAATGGGTTTTAATAGAAAGTAGCTTGCTGGTGGAGGGTATTAAAGATTCAACACAGCCGAATATAGCACTGTAACTTGTTTTAATATAGGATTGTTTAAATGAAAATAGCAAGTTAAAATGTTATCATCATGTCAGTTTTTTGTTGTATTCTAAAAAAAATATATGTTTATTATTTAAAACCTATAAACCTATGTACATTAGGGTGGCCCCGTTTGTATGTAGGAAAAATAAGGGATCAATGTTCCCAACTAAAATTAAAGTTTATTTGATTCTAAGATACCATTTCTCAAAATTTTTGTCCTGGTCCTTTTTTGAGGTTTTTACGATTTTTTTCATATTTCTTCCAAAGGAAAGATATGAAAAATTAGTATCATTAGAAAGGACCTTGAGACCATATCAGAAATATTTGTGTAACAGCATATCAGAAATATTTGTGTAACAGCAACAGTAATCGAAATTGTCAGATACATTAGTACATGATAATCCTCAATAAAATCTACGGAAACGGTTTTTCCGTTTTTCAAAATTCAATGTAGAACCACGATCGGCAACTCCTATACACAGTGTATTTTGGCCGTTACAAAATTTACACAGACTACTCACACGCATAGAAAACACAACTCAGTCTCATATGACCAGTGTTGTCAACTATTTTATACTAAAACGCGCCGTCCATTCACTCAAAACGCACTAAAAAGCGCTAAAATTATATTTTTACACAGTCTTAAAAAATATAGTATTTAGCTAAAATTTGTTTATTAAAAAAATTACTCTTTACTTGGAATTTTGATTCGGAAATTTTAAAAAATAAGGTTAATACAAATATGTTCGATTTTCTTATTCAATGACTAATTGCTATCATCGATCAAGATCTCAAAAACTAGTCAAAGAGATTTTTTGAAATTTCCCATAATATATTTTAATTAAACTCTTCATTTTCAAAAATACCAAGAGCCAAAACTTTGTGAAAAAACTGAAGTAATCGTCAAGTAATTGTTTCCTTCACAGTGAAGTTATAAAAAAGCAAGTTAGATTGCTATATTCGGCACTGCCGAATCTTAAATACCCTCCACTTGCAAACTACTTTTTATTAAAACCCAAAATAAATATGTTATAGGGCCGAATTTATAGTTTATACTAAAGAAATAAATTTTACTTAAGTATTAAAGTACATACTAGGGTGATCGATTATTCGACATTTTCCAAAAACCGGTTTTCGAATAGTTCGAGTAGTTGACATTTAAAAAAAACCGGTTGATATTTTTCAAATTCTGAAAAAACCGGTTAACCGGTTTTTTATTATAAATAAAAAAAAATATTTTAATTTGAAAAACTTAATGTTTATGTTTAAATTTGATTAATAAAACATGGCCAGAAATGATTTTTAACAGTTTAAAAGATTATAACTATAGATCTAGTCGTCTGATTTACATTATTTCATTAACATAAAAAAATTAGGAAAAAAGTGGGACACTTCTGTTAAACATAAGGTACTATGTAATCCTAGCTTATTTCAAAAGCCCTGTTTAGGACAACACTTCCATAAAATTTCAGCCGTAAATTAATTATTGTAATTGGAATATAATCTTAAGATTGCTAAATTTTATCAAACAGCTATCCATTTTACAAATAATTTTTAATTAATTAGGAAAATCAAAAAAGTTTAACCAAAAGAGCTGTAGAAAAATATACTCTAGTTCCTCGACTCGAATATTTTTAAAGTTTAGACAGGCTGTATTATTATTTACTTAAAAATTTCATTTAAATAATCTTTGAATACAAAGCAAATAAAAGTATTCGAAACCGGGTTTTAAAAAGTGAAAAAACCGGGTTATTCGATATTCGAAAAATCAACATTAAGAAAAAACCGACACTGGTAAAGCAGAAAAAACCGGTTTTAAAACCGGTTGAAAAATCGAGTCGATCACCCTAGTACATACTAAGTACTTCTTAAGTACTTTATTTTCCTTATGAGAACTGTAAAACCCGGCACATATTTTGTTTCCGTAATTAAGATACTATTTATCATTTTGTAACTTATTTATGCATGTATGTATGTAACTAATTTTGATTAGGACAAGAAACATTTGTATTAAGTGATTTTCAGATATCGACCGATTATTCTTCGACCTATTATGTTCCGATCCTGCCAATAACTTATATGGGAACTATGACCAATAATGTACCAATTCGAAAAAAAATTCAAAATGATTTATCTATACACAGAACATACTCATGTCGAGTTTAATAATAAATTATGTGGTATTATGTGGTTTTCAGAAGTGAACCTTATATGGGAGCTAGTTATAGACCGATGCTGAAAAAATACACACAAAACATATTCATATCGAATTTTATCCCGATAGCTTTATTTATCAATGAATTAAGCTTGTTTAAGCGATTTTAGGATGTGGACCTTATATGGAAGCTAGTACCAATTGTGAACTGATCCGGAAAAAATTTCACTGAATGATTTATATCTATATACAGAACATATTCATATATACAGAACATATTCTATCCTGATAGCTTTATTAATCAATGAATTATGCGCATTTGAGTGATTTTCGGATGTGGACCTTATATGGAAGCTATGACCGATTATGGACCGATCGGGAACAAATTTCGTAGAGAGTAATTCATGTCGAATTTTATCCAGATAGCTTTATTTATCTATGAATTATGCTCGTTTAAGTGATTTTCGGATGTGAACCTTATATGGGAGCTATGACCAATTATGGACCGATCCGGAAAAAACTTCCGTAGAATGATTTATGTATATACAAAACATATTCCTGTCGAATTTTATCCCGATAGCTTTATTTTTCAATAAAATATGTTCATTTAAGTGATTTTCGAAAGTGGACCTTATATGGGAGCTATGACCAATTGTGGACCGATACAGATCTAAGTCGGTAGTTTTAATTCCTGTTCATATAAAGTCAATATGTACAAAATTTTGTGTTGATACCGATATATTTGAGGAAGTTATTAACGATAAATTAATTTCCGGGAATATGTACCTTTGTATGGGGGCTATGGGAAATTTGGGATCGATTGTTACAATTTTAAACATAATTAATCTATAGATGGACAAAATAATCTGTGACAAAATTTGTCGAATTATCTTTGGTAGTTTCTGAGAAAACTACTCAAGAATTGGGGAAAAAACTTAATTTTTTTGAGGTAGTCTGAAATTTTTACTCATAACTTTTTACGTTGTGAACCGATTTTGCTGATTCAATACCAAACTGCTTAGGAAAACAATGAATACTCTCAGTGAATTTGGTTGATTTTATTTGCTTAGTTTTAGCGTGAGCGTGTTTTAACCAGACAGACAGACGGACAGACGGACATAGCTAATTTCATAAGGATCCAGAATATATATACTTTGTTGGGTCTAAGATGAATATTTTTTGGTGTTACACACGGAATGACAAACCTATATATACCCTCTATCACCACTGATGGTGGTGAAGGGTATAATAATCTTTGAATTACTCATAATTGGAAAGTTTAGAAAAAGGAACTTTAATAAATTTGTACAGCAGAGTACTGTCTAAAATTATTCTGTTTTATCTTTATTGTTAAACTAGAATAATTTTATGTTATTAAAAAGATTTTTCATTTCTTGAAAAAAAAAAACGCTAATTTAGCGCCTTTTTCCAAAAAAGCGCTAAGAGGAAAAAAATGCGACTTTTGGATTGTTAAAAGGCGCTAAATCTAGCGCCAAAAGCGCTAAATTGGCAACGCTGCATATGAGCTGTCATTGAAGAAGGTTGTGTTGTCGCTCGTTTCTTGCTTTTGCAATGAAAATGGACGAAAATATATTAATGCAGGGATGGATAATTGTAATTATTGTTGTATTTTTTTTAGAATCTACACAACATATTAAGTAGTTTTTGGAATTATAAACTTATTAAATGTTTTTTCGTACAACTTAAGTAGCAAATTACAATAATTTACCAAAATATATATGTAATTATGTTAAATCTTTACCCTAAATAGGTATATATTTCATTAAAATCATAGTTGAAAAGCTCATATTTGTATTTCACTATTTTGAATAAATATGTTCAAATAAGCCCAACAAAATATTTGTTACTTTTAAACTAAAAAATTACGCTGATGAACATCTTAAGTACGTTAGATAAATATAGCTAGGAGAATACTTGGGACAAAATAGTTTAAAATATTAATATAAAATACAAAACATAACGAATTTCGAAAAGCAGAAAAAACATTTCGATGAAATTGTATGAGGTTTATAATGTAATAATTACAATTAATTACATAAATAATTCTATGTAAAAATTTGAAAAACTTAAAAATTTTCCGAAAAACTACAAATAATTTTGGAGTTGTATTAAAATTTGTGTTATGTCATTGAAATCGTCTCTGAAAAACCTTTCATATGATACTAAATTTGTATATGGTTTATTTGCAAGATTTTGATTTTTATCATAAAATCATAAAAACCTTAAGAAGGATCTTTTTTCCTTTGATCCAGTTCATCAAATAATGACGTCAGTACAACAATTTTGAGAAATGGTGTCTTAGAATGAAACAAATTTTCATATTCGGTGGGAAGATCAGCAACTTGCATTTCGGGGCCACCCTAATGTACATATTTTGATAGTTGCCATTCAATTAGACAATTTTGGTCTTCTAGTAGTATTTGCCAAATATCATTGAACCCTATTAAACTTAATAACGTATTTTCATCCTTAAAATTTTCATATTCTTCCGAAACTTTACAATTTTTAATTTATACTTTTGAAATAAATCTGATTCACATATTGATAAAAAATAAACACGATCACCAGATTTCATTTTGATTTTAATGACAAGTCTCATTTTATTTTGATTCAGTGATATGTAGTGACTTTAGTCATTCAAAGGATGGGGACAATTTTAAGTAAATTATAATTACGATAGAAGGGTTGTGTCTCAGGGTGTATAATAGGCAATTATTTATTTATTTTTATTTATTTATTATTTCATAGTTTTAATAATGAGTATTTATTTGATTTTAAGCATTTTATTTGAAAAATAGTGCAGTATCAGTCTGATGCTCCATCATTTAGTTCAGTCCATATCATGGAAATAGAAATTTCGCGGGACGTAATAATTTATTCCAATTGATTACAGTTTCTTTTAAGATGTGATTCAAGAGACTTGTGTTGTATTTATATGCAACCAAAAAATGTTTACGATAAAATTACAAAATACGAAAAAGTTAGACATTTAAGTAAAATATAGGAAGAATCATTAAAAACTTTACTTTCGTATTGTCAAAAGTCAAAAAAAAAAAATTTAATTAAAAAAATAATTAAGAAATTGATTTGTTTATTTTTTAATAAATATGTTTTTAGAAAAAAAGACTATTATGTTCAAAAAATAATTTTTTGGTTCGGGTTCATTTCGATTTTCCACGGCTGATACATACATATGTACATACATATTGTCACCATCTAATACAGATAAATGTTTAATTTCTTTCCGATATTGTATGTTCTTTAAAAAAAGTCCTTATAAAATGACACAAGTACTCAGGTTTGCTGCAAATGGATTATAGATTCACATATACATCGATTTTTTTATGTGTGAAAGCTTTTTCGAAAAAATCACGTCAACTTTTTTTCTTGTCCGAAATAGCGAATGTGCAAAATTATACACTAATATTGGAACAACCATATAGAAAAAATGTTCGCATAAACTTTTGCTTTTTGCACCACCTCCAAGTAGGTATCAAATATTGCAGCTATTAGTCTAAGAATTATGTTTTTAGTTTCCTCTTTCAAATAAAAACACTTATTCAATTGTTTATTTATTTCAACTTTTATTATAAAATATTTATTTAATTTTCCTTTTAATATATATAAGTTTATTTTATTTCATAAATTTTTACAGAAATTAATTAATTAATTTAATTATTTTTAAATAATGATATCCTTACAGGATCAAAATATATGGGCGTAATAATTATGTAATCCTTTCAGGATCTTTTCAAACATTAGTTTATTTAGTTTGTTATATATTATAAAATTTTAAACAAATTTATATTTTTATTTATTTTAAATGATATTTTTATTTATTTTAAATAATGTCCTTGCAGGATAAAAAATAAATAAGTATTATAATTATGTAGTACTTTCAGGATCTTTTAAAGTTCAAAGAATTTATTATTATGAGTTTGAAAACTTGGTTAATACTGATTGCAAAATTAATATTCGATTCTAGTTTTCAAAAATTAATACAAGAAATAACAATTATATATGTATATATGTACATATTTACATACATACATGTAAATACACTTAACAATTGTACTTACCATGTGTGTACGATCATACATACTCTATACCTATAAACCAAATTGGGAATGCAGAAACACCTATTCACTTAGCAACAAATTGGAGTTACAAGAAGATATGTAAAATACGTAAACAATAATTAACAAATTGGGAGTACAGAAAAAACAGAATCGCTTAGCAACATTATTATAGTTAGAAGAGAATATATATAAAATACGTACATATGTAAATAACAGTTAATAAAAATTGGGAATACAGAAATGATGCGTAAACAACTTGTATTATTTACACCATGCATGTAAATAAGAAAGTAGTAAAGATTATGCATGTCAGATCATGATCTTCATTTTCGCTTAGCAACAATAATCAACAATTAATAAAAAATATAATGCAGAATGTTTATTACTTATCATCCATACACAATAAGTATACATATAATATTAGGCAATTAAACTGTTGTTATGGGATACAAATTAATAAGGGTATTCACTTCCCATATCATATATATAACACAAAAATCAGGCGGATGCTGTGTTGGCAGAAAAATGTTGATTCATGTCCTTAATCTTAAGCTGCAAGTGTCCAAAACATCCCTACATTTTTTTACATGAAGAACTTAAATGTCCGTCAGTCACAAATACTTCTCATTTATTGATATTGTAAATGGAAAATATCGTGCTCTCAAGTTTAAAATATATTTTTTTTATTTTTATTACTTTTTTTAATGGGCATTTTTCGATGATCCTAATGCTCTTTTGTAACATTATTAAAGTGTGAAGTAATAGTCATTCTTCTTGATTTTTTCTATGAAATCAATATGCATGATTTTCAGTCTAAAATGTCGCAGATTAAGGTGTTGGAATTTTTGAAAAATATTACAGCATTGTGATCACTGATACAAACACCTTCCAAAAAGGTATGATATCACAAAATCAACAAACTATTTTTTTTTTTTGACAAAAGTTCTTCATTCAATGACATCTCATAAAATGCATTTTCCACTTTCTCTACACTAAAATTAGGTTATAGTGTCAACGACAACATATGAAAAAACAAAGAGATAACTTTAAGTAAAACAATCCATATAATTTCATACAAATTTTATGAACAAAAAATAAATTGTTCGCCAAAAAAATGGTAATTTTCTAAAATTTAAGTTTCTTTAGATAGTTTAAAAATTATACGATATTAAATTGTATACCTTTGAGAAAAATCTTTTTTACACATTCCCATGCAATTTTTACAAAAACTATGCAATATAATTATGAAAATTATCACACATTTTACGAAGATTTGGTCTCTGTTGAAAGGTGGCGAAATGGGTCCACAAATTCCTATACCTTCCATACAAATGTACATATTCTCCAAAAATTAATTTATTGTTAACAACTTCATTCAGAATATCGGTATCTTTACAAAATTATAAAATATATGGAATTCATATGAAGAAAAAATTTTTTGGATCTATCCATATTTGGTCATAGCTCCCATACAATGTGTAAAAATAATAACTTCTTTCAGAATACCGGAATCTTTATAAAATTTCACCCATTTAATTGGAAATGGAATTCATATGAAAAAAAATGTCTGGATAGGTCCATTTTTGGTCATAGCTTCCACATAAGTTACCGTTCTGAAAATCACTTGAACCCATATTACTCTTTACCAAATAATGATATCCATAAAAAATTTGGCACAAGGATTGCTTTTATAACCAGAAATATTATTAAATTTTTTATGATTGGTCCATAATTGGTCATAGATCCCATACCAGGTACCCTCCCGAAAATCACTTAAACGCGTATTACTCATTACCAGGGCAAGGATTTGTATGCAAATGTATGTTTGTAGTCAGTTATTCAAAGTAACTTTTAACTAGTTTCCTTTTCGAATCAAAGAATTTGCAACAAAATGGCATCGATTTGTTGTTGAATATTTTTGGATATTTTGTTATAAATGCATTAATTGCATATATTTTGCATATTTATAAAATTTTTATAGCATATTTTGTGTATTTTTAAAATTTTCGAACACAAATTGTGTTTTTTTGTATTACGTACATATTTTTACAATTAAAAAAAAAATAAATTTAAACAAGCTAGAGAGCTATATTCGGCTGAACCAAATCTTAAATACCCTCCACCAGCTTCGTTTATATTAATAACCTTTTAGTTAAACAAATATTTTCTAATACAACAAGAAAAGATTTAAATTTAGATATGTGTACTGTTGTTCAGAATTTGTTTATACTAAATTAATTTTACTAAACAAATTACAATTAATTATATACGATTAAAGTGTTTTTACAATAACAATTCTGTAAATAAAAGCTATATTTCTGTCAAAATTTGCTTCTATATAGCTATTTTGTAATAAGTGATGTGCATTACGTGATTTTCGGAAGAGGCTTTGTATGGGACCAATTGGACCCATAATATGGACCGATCGTGAAAAAAATTTAAAATAACATTTTGTATACAAAAGTAATGTCTGTGTCAAATTTTGCATGGATATCATTGTTTGATAATGAGTAATGTGAAATTAAGTGAAATATATGCCCATCGTGAAATTTTGTTTAAAATAAAATTTATGCAAACTAAATTAATATTTGTGCCAAATTTTGTAAGGATATCATTATTTGGTAATGATTTATGTGCGTTTAAGTGATTTTCTGAAGGAGATCTTCTACGGGAGCTATGACCAAATATGGACCGATCGTGAACCAATTTTAAAATTACATTTTTGTTTACAAAAGTCAAAATTTGTATGGATACCACAATTTGGTAATGAGTTATATGCCTTTAAGGGATTTTTATGGACCGATCATGAAAACGTTTTACAGTATCATTTCTATATATAAAGGCAATATTTGTGCCTAAATTTGTAAGGATTCCATTATTTGGTAATGAGTTATGTGCGTTTTAGTGATTTTCGGGAGGGGACCTTGTATGTGAGATATGACCAAATATGGACCGATAGTGAAAAAATTTTACAGTATCATTTCTGTGTATATAAGCAATATTTGTGCCAAATTTTGTATGGATATCATTATTTGGTAATGTGTAATGTGCGCTTAACCGATTTTCGGGAGGGGACCATAATTGGCTACGGCCAATTATGGACCGATTCAGAAAATTTTACCTCTATATGAATTCAATTGACATTAAACTTTTACTTGTAAAAGTTTGTAAAGATATTGTCATTCTACCGGTAGTTATTAACAATTAATGCATTTTCCTGGAATATATACATTTGTATGGGAGGTATATGAAAATGTGGACCGATTCCGCCCATTTTTAACAGGAATCTAGCTTTCATATGGAAACAATTGTGTGCTGACTTTTAAATTATATCGCACAGTTTTTGTGAAAATTGTATTAGAATGTGTTAAAAAAGCTAAATTTTTTCGGAGTTTTTTTTTAATTTTAATTCATAACTCTTTCCCGTGTAAACCGATTTGACCAAATGTCCAACTTTGACCCCCCCCCCCCCCTCTACCTCCGACAGTTCTTTCTGTTATCAAGAACCTATATATTTGTTGTCAACTTATGGTCTAAATATTTATAATAAAAATGTACTTAAATACGATTAATGTAAAATAAGTGGTAACAAATAAATTTCACAAGAATATATTTTTTTGGTGCATATTATCCACATTTTTAGTGCATATTTTCCCATTTTATAGTGCATGAAAATCCTTGCCATGCTCATTACCAAATAATGATATACATTCAAAATTTGGCACAAATATATTACTTTTGTATAAAAGATGTTATTTTTATTAGTTCCCATGCAAGGTCCCCATCTGAAAACCACTTAAGCGCACATTTCTCATTACCAAATAACGATAATTGTTCATAGCTCTCATAAAAGGTCGCTTCCCGAAGATCACCTAAACACATATTACTCATTACCAAATAATTATATTCATACAAAATTTAGCACAACTATTTCTTTCTATTTCTGTTTAGAGAAATTTCAATAAATCTTACAATTGTAAGATTTAAAATGTTTAAATCTTGTGTTTTTTTCTATTAGAAAACAAGAGAAAACCATTTTTCATAATTATTTGATCAATAAAGAAATGCATTAATATAAAAGTAGCTGGTGGAGGGTATTTAAGATTCGGCGCAGCCGAATATAGTACTCTAAATTGTCTTTAAAACCATTTAAAAAATTGCGACATATGCTATATAAGTACAGTGGTGGAAAAAATAATAGAAACTACTTTATTTTGCGGTCCATTTATGGGGGTTTAACTATATAGGAAGTAGGGTTATTTATGCATATATGGACCAATTCTCATAAAGGTCAATAGGAAGACTTCAGTTCCTTATTTATATCAAATTTCACAGATCTACTTTAATTTTAAAGCCAGTACTAAGTTTTAAAGTAATTTTTTGAAAGGGCCTTATATGGGAGTAGGGTAAATTATAGACCGATACTCGAAAAATTTTGTAGAACGATCTTGGTTCATACAAGTCATTTTTATGTCGAATGTCATAGCTTTGCTGGTTTTTTAGGCCAGTAATGATCGTTAAAGTAATTTTCTGATGGGGAAATTCTATGGGGGTAGGATCAATTAAGGCCCGATCCACATAAAATTTGGTTAAGAGATTTCGGCTTTCAAGGAACTTACTTGAATCGAATTTCATTGATATACTCGTATTTTTAAGCCAGTAATGGGCCTTACAGTGGAGGGTAGGGTCAAGCAGTTGTGATCGAAATAAAATTCGAATCGAAATTAATTTCGATAGTGCGTAATTTTCTTATGATGTTACTCGATACGAAACGAATCGAGTTGTTGCTTTAGTGTTGTAAAAACTTTCATAATATGTTTTACAATACTGAACGAAATGTTAACAAAACTCATATGTTTCATTAAAAATCAAAAATTTAAAGGAAAATTAAAAAAAAAAAAAATTAAATTAAATATGGGGTTTAATTGCAGAGAGGAGAATTTTTTGTGCAAAATATCGGGGGACTATATTCAATAGTCTCTATCTGTAATTTTCATGAAAATAAGATTTTCATGGCAAAATATCCAGCAAACTATCCCGCATCAGTGCCATAAATTTAAAAAGAAAAATATATTTTTGGGCAATTTTATATCAATTTTTAAATTTCTCAACCTTAAAAAAAGAAAAATTCTGAATGCAAAACTCTCTATCTTATCCAAAAATTGCTTCAAACTCTATTATTTTGCATAATTTTTTTTTTTGCAAAACAAGTGGTTTTTCTAATTTGGACATGCTGAACACAAACCCGCAAAAATATATGATATCGGTTTAATAGTTTTCGAGATATTGCTCATTATGAAACTAATTTGATTAATTTTATTGCCGCGTTTAACCATATAACATTGATTTTGGACCAAAACCTTATAATCTGTTGCTTTTTCAACAATTTGGTTTATATTGCTTCATTAAATTGCATAAAATATAATATTTATTGGTATTAAATCAATAAAAATTTATATTTCTATGCAAAATTCTCTATCTGAAGGTTGTAAAAAAATTTTCGTAGAAAAAAAGCTCTATCTGATATATTTTGCAAATAATGCAAAATTTTAAATTCTTTTTATATAACGATTTAGAATATGGTAGTAAAAATATATTGTAGAGGAAAACTGTTTTTTTGCTCTCCTGAAAACTTGTGTTATTTTAGATATAGACTATTGAATATAATCCCTCGATATAGTATTCCAAGTGATATGTAAATACAACATGGTGTTTTTTTAGTTATTAACTTTTATTTATTTGGCAGATATTGGCTGTATTGATTGGACCCATTTTGGATTATAGGCATCTTTTATTGGTGGGTCACAAACATTTGTTCCCATCGTTGCACTGTAGTTCCATATCAAAATCTAGGTGATAAAATTATTTTCTGAATTCGGATAAATAAAGGGTTTTTCAAATGGACGTTTCATGAGAGAATCGCGAGAAATTCAAATATTGGATCATGTTTATACCCTACACCACTATAGTGGGGAGGCTATTATGCGATTGTGCTAATATTTGTAACACCCAAAAATATTGGTCCTACACCTTCCTTAATGTATACCAATAGGCTCTGAGTCGATTTAGGTATGTCCGTCCATCCGTCTGTGTGTCCATGTAAACCTTGTGCGCACGCTACAGGTCGCAATTTTCAAGATAATTTGATGAAATTTGGTATATATATTTTCTTGACCCAAGGACAAAGCCTATTGAAGTGTTAATTGGTTCATTATTTCGCCTAGCCCTCATACAATCGTACCCCCCGAATACGGCTTTAGAGCTCATAATTATGTTAAATATTATTGTATCTCTACAAAAATCGGCAATACTTAATTTTATACTGGAGATTTTCGTAATGTCGGGAATCATTTGACCATAAGTCACCTTCAGAAAATTACTTGAAAGGTCAATATCACGAAGTAATTCTGCATAAATAACTTTAATGAAGACCTAAATCCCTCTATCAAATTTTATAAGGATAGGCCCATATTTACCCTTGCTCCCTTATTAGCTGTCTTTCAGAAAATTACTTTTTTTTTACCAATAAACGACTTAAATGGTTTATTATTGAAAATAATAAAATTTTTTTACATACTACACACTGGTGTAGGGTATCATATGACATATTTTACCACATAGAAATCCATATTTCAAAACTTAAACATTGGAATAAGCTTTTATTTAATGTAAATTCTATATTCATGAAATTCTTTGTTCTGTTTTAGTGCTTTAAACTTGGGTCTCAAATATATAATGACTATATTTATCTCTTAAAGAAACTTTCAAGGAATGTCTGCAATTAAATTATAACCGTCAACACCCGCCGAAATAGAGTTATTTCCCTTTTTAAGTATTTGGCATTAAACTCTTGTGATTTGCCATTAAATTGTCAAGGATTTTTTTTGGCATAATTCATTTTTGACCTAAAAGCATTCGATTTATTATTTTTTCCCAGATTTAATAAAATTTATGTTCTTTCTCATTAATTTTTTTTTCACAAAAACTTTACTTCGAAAGCAATTTTGCTTTTGAGAAAAAACTCGAAAGGTTTCGCTCGAACGATTGCTCGTTATCAAATGCCATCATAAGAAATTTCGATACGTTTTATTCGTTATCGAATAAGAGAATCCAAATAGTAAAAAAACTCGTACGATCGAATATAAATTCGTACGTATACGAATGTGAGAATTAGCCCCCTGATCCGCATAAAATTTGAATTTGGATGAAATTTCATCGCTATACTCGTATTTTTAGGCCAGTAATGGGTGTTAAAGTAATTTTATGTAGGGGACCTTATATAGGGTCAATTTTGGACCGATCCACTTAAAATTTGGTGGAAAGGTTTTGGCTCCTAAGATACTTACTTATGTCAAATTTCATCGCTATACTCTTATTTTTACGCCAATAATGAGCGTTAAAGTCATTTTCTGAAGGGGACCTTTTATAGGGGGTAGGTTCAATTATGGACCGATCCACATAAAAATTGGCAGAGAGATTTTGGCTCGTATAAAACTTACTTCTATGAAATTTCATCGCTGTACTCGTATTTTTAAGCCAGTAATGAGCGTTAAAGTAATTTTATGGAGGGGACCTTATATAGGGGTGGGGTCAATTTTGGACCGATCCACTTAAAATTGATGAAAAGGTTTTGGCTCCTAAGATACTTACTTATGCCAAATTTCATCGCTATACTCGTATTTTACTCCAATAATGAGCGTTAAAGTCATTTTCTGAAGGGGACCTTATATGGTGGGTAGGGTCAATTATGGACCGATCCACATAAAGTGTGTTGAATTTCATCGCTATATTCGTATTTTTAAGCCAGTAATCAGCATTATAGTCATTTTCTAAAGGGGACCTCATATGGTGACTGACTTATGCGAAATTTTGTGGCATTTGCTTCATAAACAACGAATTTGTGAATCTTTGAAGCTTTTTACACAATATTCCGGGGGGTACATTTTTATGGGGGCTATGTGAAATCGTTGACCGATTTTGCCCATTTTCAATACCAAACATTTCTGATATATGAATAGGAAATATTTTTGGAAAATTTCATCTCAATATCTCTTTTTTTGTGGACGCTATCGTGCCAACAACAGACAGACGGACGGACATAGCTAGATCGTTTTAGAATATACCCCCATCTTTTTTGATGGTGGGTAGGGTTCTGTAAATCGACTTTCGAATAATCGAACAATCTACTTTTTGTCGAAAAGTCGAAGTCGACTATTTTGTTCCAAAAAAGTCGAAGTCGACTATTTTGTTCCAAAAAAGTCGATAACTCGACTATCGTCTGTGAAAAAAGTCGAAAAGTCGACTTTGTTAATAAAAGTCGAAAAAAGTCGAAAAGTCTGAAAGTCGAAAAAAGTCGAAGAAAGTCGAAAAAAGTCGAAAAAAGTCGAAAAGTCGGAAAAAGTCGAAAACTCGAAAATTGTAGAAACAAATCAAAAATTGTCGAAAATTTTAAAAAAGTGGAAAAAAAGTCAAAAACTCTAAAATAGTCGGAAAAACTCGAAAAAAGTCAAAAAATAGTCGAAAGAAGTCAATGGTGGGTATAAATATAATTTTTACTTTGTTTTTTATGACAAAGATCGTTTTTACACTGTTGCACATTCAAAATATCTTAAATAAAATGTCCAGATAGTGGAAGAAATTACTTGTCATTGTTAAATTTTATATAAAAATAGTTGTTGAGAAGATAGATTATGGCAATCCACCGATTTTTAGGACAAATTTCGAGCAATATTTCAATTTTTTCAATTCAAACCGGTTCAGGATGTTAAAATGTGACTTAAATATCAACGTATCTTGACAAATAATATTAAATTAAGTTAAATTTAACACAAAAAGTTCAAAAAAAAATTAAACAATTTTAAAATTCATCTTGATTTTTTGGTTGGTTATTGTTTGGGAATTAAGTTCAAAAATTTAAATATTGCATAAACTATTATTATATAAAATTTAACAATAAAAAGTAATTTCCTCCGCTATCTGGACATTTTATTTAAGAAAATTTAAATGTGGGACCCTCGAATCAGCTGCCCGGAAGCATACGGTAAATTAAACGGCGTAAAAACGATCGATATCATAAAAAACGAAGTAAACAATATATTTTTATTTTAAGAACTTCACTTATAATTACAAATTTTCAAAATTAAATACAAAAACGTATTTTATGATATCTTAGCTTATGTTCCTTTGTAATACTACGAATCGTTTCTATTATTTTTTCTAATGCCAAATTTGTTGAATAACAAGTTAGATTGCTATATTCGGCACTGCCGAATCTTAAATACCCTCCACCTGCAACCTACTTTTTATTAAAACCCAAAATAAATATGTTATAGGGCCGAATTTATAGTTTATACTAAAGAAATAAATTTTACTTAAGTATTAAAGTACATACTAAGTACTTAAGTACTTTATTTTCCTTATGGAGAACTGTAAAACCCGGCACATGTTTTGTTTCCGTAATTAAGATACTATTTATCATTTTGTAACATATTTATGCATGTATGTATGTAACTAATTTTGATTAGGACAAGAAACATTTGTATTAAGTGATTTTCAGATATCGACCGAATATTCTTCGACCTATTATGTTCCGATCCTGCCAATAACTTATATGGGAACTATGACCAATAATGTACCAATTCGAAAAAAAAAAAATTCAAAATGATTTATCTATACACAGAACATACTCATGTCGAGTTTAATAATAAATTATGTGGTATTATGTGGTTTTCAGAAGTGAACCTTATATGGGAGCTAGTTATAGACCGATGCTGAAGAAATTCCTTATATGGCATGTAACCAATTACGGACCGATGTGGAAATTTTTCACCAATGATTTACATATACAAAACAAATTCACGTCGAGTTTTACCCTGATAGCTTCATTTATCAATGAATTATGCGCATTTAAGTGATTTTCGGATGTGGACCTTATATGTGAGCTATGACCAATCATGGACCGATCCGAAAAAAAAATTCGTAAAATAATTAATATTTACACACAAAACATATTCATATCGAATTTTATCCCGATAGCTTTATTTATCAATGAATTAAGCTTGTTTAAGCGATTTTAGGATGTGGACCTTATATGGGAGCTAGTACCAATTGTGAACTGATCCGGAAAAAATTTCACTGAATGATTTATATCTATATACAGAACATATTCACCTCGGGTTCTACCTTGATAGCTTTATTAATCAATGAATTATGCGCATTTGAGTGATTTTCGGATGTGGACCTTATATGGGAGCTATGACCGATTATGGACCGATCCGGAACAAATTTCGTAGAGTAATTCATATACACACAAAACACATTCATGTCGAATTTTATCCAGATAGCTTTATTTATCTATGAATTATGCTCGTTTAAGTGATTTTCGGATGTGAACCTTATATGGGAGCTATGACCAATTATGGACCGATCCGGAAAAAACTTCCGTAGAATGATTTATGTATATACAAAACATATTCCTGTCGAATTTTATCCCGATAGCTTTATTTTTCAATAAAATATGTTCAATTAAGTGATTTTCGAAAGTGGACCTTATATGGGAGCTATGACCAATTGTGGACCGATACAGATCTAAGTCGGTAGTTTTAATTCCTGTTCATATAAAGTCAATATGTACAAAATTTTGTGTTGATACCGATATATTTGAGGAAGTTATTAACGATAAATTAATTTCCGGGAATATGTACCTTTGTATGGGGGCTATGGGAAATTTGGGATCGATTGTTACAATTTTAAACATAATTAATCTATAGATGGACAAAATAATCTGTGACAAAATTTGTCGAATTATCTTTGGTAGTTTCTGAGAAAACTACTCAAGAATTGGGGAAAAAAACTTAATTTTTTTGAGGTAGTCTGAAATTTTTACTCATAACTTTTTACGTTGTGAACCGATTTTGCTGATTTTCAATACCAAACTGCTTAGGAAAACAATGAATACTCTCAGTGAATTTGGTTGATTTTATTTGCTTAGTTTTAGCGTGAGCGTGTTTTAACCAGACAGGCAGACAGACAGACAGACAGACGGACAGTCGGACATAGCTAAATCGACTCAGAATTTCATAAGGATCCAGAATATATATACTTTGTTGGGTCTAAGATGAATATTTTTTGGTGTTACACACGGAATGACAAACTTATATATACCCTCTATCACCACTGATGGTGGTGGAGGGTATAACAACAAAATACGATGGAGCAAAATGATCTGTAAAATAGATATATCATATGAAAGAAGAGTCAAATACCTTTTATTTGAGATACTAATCATTAAATTCTAGCGGGCAGTTTTTGAGAAAATTTTGCTTTTACACAAAATAAAGTCGTCAAGTCACAAAGTAAAGTCGTAAATAACAATAAACCTGTACATTAGGTTTTGTTACTTTTTACATTATTTGTAAATAATTATGTTATTCTTTTTTGGCCTTAAAAGACTTATGATTATGAATGAAATAAATGAAAACAAGTTAGAGTGCTATATTCGGCTAAGCCGAATCTTAAATACCCTCCACCAGCTACTTTTATATTATATTTTGTATCTATATCAGCGTTGCGCGTTCATATTGTTCAAATTACGAAGATTTTCGTCAATTCACACGTACACTCAGTGTTGCCAGAAATCCCTCAGAATAAAGTGCAAAATGACGGTCAAAAATGTGCAAATTCGTTGAAAAAAGTGCTAAATTCATATCAAGTTTTTAAAAGTTCATTAAGCCATGTCTACCCGTCTGTGCGGCTGGCTGTCCAGGTATAATGTACAGGTCGCAATTTTTTACATAATTCAACGAGATGTTTTATATGAAAAATGCAAAAGACTATTTCAAGTTGATCCATGATTTGACCTTGCCTATAAAATATCCCTTTACAAAATCAATAAGGGGTAATTTCAAGAAATTTCGATTTTGAACATGATTCGATGAAATTCGGTACACACATTCTTCTTGTAAATACGGAATTTAAAGTTCTCCAAAATTTTCAAATTCGTTACGGTCCAGATTTTATCGATGTTTAAAGTTCATATTTTTTTTTTTTTTTTTTTTGGTTTAAGCATTAAATGTAACATCGTATATTTACTAAACTGTTTATCCGATTTTAATAGTTTTAGTTCCCAATTAAAGCCTATGTCTTGTAGTTTCATAATATTCAAGATATTTAAAAATTTAAAGTTTTATTTGTTGATGAACACAAAAATAAATTTAAAATTTTGAAACAAAAATTAAATTGTTTATGACCAAAAATTAAAATTTTTGAAATTTGTATGGAAATGTTGTGGATTATTTTACTAAAAGTTGATTTACTTGAGATTCCCTCATTGTCCCATTCTGAAATTTGTATATTTTATTATTGAAAACACTATAAGCAATCTTATGTGAAGGAATAAAGAAAATATAAGGTGCCTTTTTTGAGATATCCTTGACGAAGACGTTGTTTGATGTCATGATTCATACCTTAAAACAGAAATATTTTAAATAAAATATTTTCAAACTGCAATATATAGGTTATAATTAGGAACTAAAACGATAAATATTTTAGAAAACATACGATGTCAAATTTAATACTTGTTGAACAAAATCTTAAAAAAATTTAACTTTGAACCTTAATAAAATCTAAACCGTAATGAATTTGGAAATTTTGGTGAACTTTAAACTTCGTATTGATACAAAGAATGTGTGTACCAAGTTTTATCAAATTCGGAAAGGGTAAGGTACAAAACCTGTTCGAAAATTTTTTAATGCCCCTAAGAATAAGAATATACATACATATATATGTATGTATATAAAAAAACTAATAACACTAGGTAACAACGATTTTATTTAGGATATAAAACCTATATGGTTTTCTTTGTTTAGGACGTCTAAGACCAGAAAAAGTATTTAAATAATTTAGGATGTCAAATCTTTTAATTATTCATTAAGAAAAAAATGCTAAAAAAGGGTTCGGAAGAACAAATAATAATATTTATAGTTTTAGTTATTTTTTATATAAACAATTTTATGGGTCTTATTCACAACACTTTAGCAGATGTATTCTTGTCGCAAAAATATTTAAAATTCAGTTGAAATAATCTTAAATCTTGGTGAATAGATGTCAGGTTTATTACTCATACTTCAAAGAGCTTTTAGGAAACAATATAAATGTTGATGTAACAAATGAATTATGAGGGTTATATTCAAATACGGAAGTTTGTAATTCTGGAATAAGTTGACAATAATATTTTCGAAATTAAAAAAAAAATTAACAAAAATAAATTTAAAAAATTTGGTAAGAATAAAAAGAACTGATTATATTGAATCCTTTTTCTGAGTTAATTGATAGGTTCCCAAAAGTAGCACAAGCACCCCAAAATCGGTACTCATTTTCTCCAAATTTAACAGCACTCCTGAAGGATGATGCAAAATTAAATGTAACCTTAATAAGTTTTATATGATATTAAATGTCTCTATCAAATTCCATAAGAATCGGTCTATATTATATCCAAGCGTCCATAATAACTTGCTTAAAATCATGTGCAGCGATGAAATTCTTCATAATCAAGTTTACCTGTATATATGTAAATCCTCTTTCAGAAAATAAATTTATTCTTAATAAATTATTAAAACATATTAGTATGTGATTTGTAATGATTTGTTTTAAAACATCCTTCTTAGAGCTCGGTCCGTGATCCAAACCATTAAGATCGTATTCCGAAAATAAAACCGATACTCGATAGTAAAATTTAAGCATAAATCTAATAAATGAGTAAATCTTGGTAAAACGTGTTGTGTTGGTGGGTATGTAAGATTCGGCATTCCCGAACTTTTACCTGTTTTTACATGCTCATACATTTTTATTTTATTGTATATTTTAAATTTTAATGATTTTTTTTTTTTTTTCAAAAAAATGTTTTTGGAAGATGTTAGCATTTTTCAAAATTTTTTTACAGTTATTCCACAATAACATTTAAAATAATTCACATCTTAATTTAATTTACAGTGTAAATTATAAATTACAATAAACATATGCAAAAAAATTTTTTTAAGAATTTCTTAAAATTTCACAAAACATCTTAAAACAAAATTTTTGCATTTCTCTAGAGAAATTAAACTTTAAAGTTCTTTAATTATAAAAAGTGCAAAATAGAAGAAACAAGTTAGAGTGCTATATTCGGCTATGCCGAATCTTAAATACCCTCCACCAGCAAGCTACTTTTTATTGAAACCCATTTAACTATCTAATTTTTAGATAACTTGGCAAAATTTTTGTTTCCTTATTGAGGGTACTAACATTTATGCATATGTCAAACTAATTTTAATTATATTTTAATATAATGATTAACTGTACACAGAACATACTCATTTAGAATTTTATCCGGATATAATCATTTAATTACGAATTAAGTGGTATTAAGTGATTTTCAGAAGTATACCTTATATGGGAACTTAGACAACCTATGGACCGATCCGGAAGAATTATTTATATATACAAAATACACATTTATGTCGAATTTTATCCCGATAACTTTGATTGTTAATGTTCATTTGAGTAATTTTCGGAAATGGTCCTTATATGGGAGTTGTGACCAATTATCAACCGATAAGGAAAAAATTTCGTATAATGATTTATATGCAAAAAAAAAAAATTCAAGTCGAATTTTACTACAATAGATTTATTAATTAATGAAATATGTGCGTTTAGGTGATTTTCGGAAGTAAACTTTATATGTATAGGAGCTACGACCTTACACAAAACATATTTGTGTCGAATTTTATCAAGATATCTTTATTTGTTAGTGAAATATGTGTGTTTAAGTGATTTTTTTGAAGGAGCTATTGCCATATATGGAACAATCCGGAAAAAAATTGGTAGAATGATTTATATGCTCACAAAACATATTCAAGTCGTACTTTATCCAAATAGCTTTATTATTCAAAGAAATATGTGCGTTTAAGTGATTTTCGTAAGTGGACCCTCTATGGGAGCCTATACGGAAAAAATTTCGTAGAGTGATATTTGTGTCGAATTTTATCAAGATAACTTTATTTGACAATGAAATATGTATTTTTAAGTGATTTTCGGAAATGGGGTTATATGGGAGCTATGACCAATAATGGACCGATCCATAAAAAATTTGGTGAAATGATTTAAATGTACACAAAACGTATATTTTATCCCAATAGCTTTAGAATTCAATGAGATATATGTGTTTAAGTGATTTTCGGAAGTGGACCTTATATGGGAGCTATGACCAATTATGGGCCTATCCGGAAAAAAAATTAGTGGAATAATTCATATTTATACGAAATATATTTATGTCGAATTTTATCACGATAGCTTTATTTGACAATGAAATATGTATTTTTAAGTGATTTTCGGAAATGGGGTTATATGGGAGCTATGACCAATAATGGACCGATCCGTAACAAAATTAATAAAATGATTTGTATGTATACAAAACATATTTGTGTCGAATTTTATCCCGATATCTTTATAATTCAATGAAATATATGCGTTTAAGTGATTTTGGGAAGTGGACTTTATATGGGAGCTATGACCAATTATGGACCTATCCGGAAAAAATTTCGTAGAGTGATTTATATTTAGACTAAACATATTTGTGTCGAATTTCATCAAGATAGCTTTATATGACAATGAAATATGAGCTTTTAAATGATTTTCGGAAATGGGCCTTATATGGGAGCTATGACCAATAATGGACCGATCCGTAAAAAATTTCGTAGAATGATTTGTATGTACACAAAACATGTTTAACTCGAATTTTATCACAATAGCTTTATTCATCAATGAAATATGTGCGTTTAGGTGATTTTCCGAAGTGGACCTTGTATGGGAGCTATGGCCAATTGTGGACCGACTGAGAACTGCGTTGACAGTATGATTTCTGTTCATATTATATTTGCATGTACAAAATTTTGTGTTGATACCGATATATTTGAGGGAGTTATTAGCGATAAACTAATTTCCGGGAATATATACCTTTGTATAGGGGCTATGGGAAATATTGGATCGATTGTAAAGATTTTCAACATAATTGATCACTGCCATGAAAAAATAATGTGTGACAAAATTCATCGAAATATCTTTGGTAGTTTATGAGAAAACTTCAAAAGAATGATGAAAAAAACGTAATTTTTTTCGAGGTAGTCTGAAATTTTTACTCATAGCTTTTTACGTTGTGAACCGATTTTGCTGATTTTCAATACCAAACTGCTTAGGATAACAATAAATATTTTGGGTGAATTTAGTTGATTTCCTTTGCTTAGTTTTAACGTGAGCGTGTTTTACACAGACAGACAGACGGACATAGCTAAATCGACTCAGAATTTCATAAGGACCCAGAATATATATATTTTGTTGGGTCTTAGATGAATATTTCTTGGTGTTACACACGGAACGACAAACTTATATATACCCTCTATCACCACTGATGGTGGTGGAGGGTATAAAAATGCCAAAAATGCACTTTCAATGCTAAAAATTTGTAGCAAAAGACGAAAAAGTGCTAAAAAGCATCTAGCACTTTTTTCTAAAAAATAAGTGCAGCGGACGAAAAAAAAGTGCTAGAATTGCACTTTTAATGCCGTTATGGCAACACTGCATCCAAGCATACAAAACGAAATATTTAAAAAAAAAAAACAAAAACAAAATACACAACGCAATGAAACCAATAGACATCCAAACATACGAAACTGAATGCACCAAGAAACAAAAACAATATACAGAAGGCAATGATACACGCATCCATCCAAACATACAAAACGAAATACGCAAAAAAAAAAAACAAAATACACAACGCAATATACACAACGAAACCAACAGACATCCAAATATTCGAAACTCACGAAACAACTTTTTGCTCATATATCCGGTATATGAGGACAGAAGGACATAGCTTAATCAACTCCGCTACCTATAAGGATCCAGAATATATATACTTTATGGGGTTGGAAAATTATATTATAGAAATTACAAACGGAATGACAAACTTATATATACCTTCTCACGAAGGTGAAGGGTATAAAAAGGTAGATTAATCCTTTAAGGCACTTGGGAATAATTTAACACCAAAGTTCAAAAATTCGAAAAAACACTAACTATTTGAATAATGCTCTATATAATTAGAGGAATAACAGAAATAAAACAAAAAAATTCTATATTAAGTATAGTGCTCATTTTAAAAAGAAAAATTTTGTTTTTAAAACTGATAATTTACGTAATCCTTTTTTACGGTCGATTTTCAATCTAATATATCTAAAAATACAAACTTTATATGGTTAAAATGGGTTAATTCATAAGTTTTTATACTTAATATAGAATTTTTTGTTTTATTTCTGTTATTCCTTTAATTATATAGAGCATTATTCAAATAGTTAGTATTTTTTCGAATTTTTGAACTTTGGTGTTAAATTGTTCCCAAGTGCCTTAAAGGGTTAATCTACCTTTTTTCAATTTATTTTAAATATCGGACTATATACGATAAATTCCAGTTATTTTGGTAAAGATGGCCAACAAATAAATATTATTTCAATATGGTACACTACGAATTCCCAAAAATTGCAAAATTTGACCTTTCAACTCCACAGTTTATGGGTTAAGAATGTTCGATTTTAATTGAACTTCGGATATGTATTTTATATTATCTGGACTATAATACTCTGATAATACTTTATGTAAGATGTGCAACAGTTAAGAATTAATACGTATTCTCTAAAATATTACAAAAAATGCGATTTTCCCCAAATCCGCCGAGTTCAAATCGCAGGTACAGCTAAACTGTAAGAAATATTGATCTAATTTGTTTACCGTTTAAGTTTTACCATTTTATCTATTGACCATAAATCCCATGAGATGTCCTAAAAATTTTGAAATTTGTTTAACAAAGTTTCAAAAAAACTGAAATTGGATATTTGAAACGGCCGTTGAAAAAATCTAACTTTTTTGACCATAGCTGAAACCAAGTTTGCGTTATCTTATAAGGGTAAAAACTAATATTTGAGTAATTATATTTATATTTTAAGTAACAAAATGTTTTTTTTTTTTTTTTTTTGAATATATCCCAAAAAAAGTAATTTTTTTTTGTCACATTTCGAATTCATGTGCTGTGAGACACATTAATGGCCTGGGGAATTTGCAATAACTTTTAAAGTTTTCTAGCAATTTTTGTGTTTTATATCTCTCCGAAATGCTTACTATGTGCACATTACGACTCCTTTACAATAAAGTTCAAATTTTATATCGAAATGTCCAAATTTGAGCAAAAACTGAAAAAATCGATATTTTCCCCTTGTAAATGCACATGGAAACTTCAGAGCCGTTGCGGAACCTGTTAACGTTATTCAATCAGCCTAATTTTTTGTATGACATAGTTTTACAACCCATAGAACGATTCTAGAGAGGGGGACAGGCAAAATTCGCAACTTCGTTTTTTTGGAGCACTCTAATGCATATACCGGCGTATAGAGAGGCATATAAAAAAATCACCACTACACACACACTATTGGCACTATGAAATTGCACTGAAAAAAAACATTTGGTTATTTTTAATTTTGAAGATTAAATTTCATTACTGTAAAATGCGAATATTTATAAACAAAATGTAATCAATGTACATAGGAATGATAATTTCTTCACATAGAAACAACATTTCAAATTTAAATGTAAAAAAAAATATGAAACAAGATGAACTTATTTACTTTCATTGTTATGTATTCTAGAAAATTATTTAGAGCAACGATGTCCATTTCATAGCACAATTGTGCTGACTAAAACATACACATATTCTTATTCTCTTTTGTTTAGTCGTCACTGAGCCAGCGACGAATGCACATGTGTAGCGGGTGTACGATTTTATTTCAATATTTTTGTTTACAGCACTGAAAGAATTAAATATGGCATGCGAAAAATATTTTATGATTATAAATTCACGCTGAAGATTTTTCAAACTTTCCAAAAACTTTACTTCTTTTTAATAATTTAAATATTGGTAAAAACTTAAAACTATCTAAAATTCATGAATACCACATAATATTTGAAACATTATTTTCCAACTTTGAAGAGAGGTTCCAAGATTTTAAGAAAGTACAGCTCCTGCTTGATCTTTGCATTAATCCCTTTAATTGTGACGTTACCAAATATGATTTTGAAATCCAAGCGGAGTTGATAATACTTCGTAGTGAATTCACCTTTAATAAAATTAATATCACCGAATTTTGGCAAAATTTAGATGATTTATTATATCCAGAATTAAAAAAAAAATATCAAAAATGTTTGTCATTTTTTCCCTCAACGTATCTATGTGAACAGATTTTTTCAGACTTAAAATTCATTGGTTCTAAACAACGTAATAACTAAAATTCCGCACACTTAAAAAATATTATGTATACCCTTCTCACGAAGGTGAAGAGTATAAAAATAGTATTTATGACAAAATTTTTTATGGATATCACTATTTGATAATGAGTTGTGTGCCTTTGAGTGTTTTTCTGAAATGGACCTTGTATGGGACCTATGACCAATTATGGTCCGATCGAAAAACAAAAATCACAGTAACATTTCTGTATATAAAAGCAATATTTGTACCAAATTTTATATGGATATTTTAAATTAGTAATGAATTATGTGCGTTGAAGTGATTTTCGGGAGAGGACCTTGTTTGGGAGCTATGACCAATTATGGACCGATCGGAAAAAAATTTCACAGTAACAAAAGAGCAATACTTGTACCAAATTGGCAGTTTTCAACAGGAATAAAGTTCTCGTGCAAAAACAAATGTATGATGATTTTCATGGAATTATATTGCATAGTTTTCGTGAAAATTATGTGTAAAAAATGCTTATTTTTTCTGAGTTGTTTTAAATTTTAATTCATAACTTTTCCCGATGTGAACCGATTTTGCTCATTTTCAATACCAAACTGCCTAGGACAATAGGGAATATTCTGGCCAAATTTCAATAATTTATTTCACTTCGTTTTTTCGTGAGCGTGTTTTATACAGACAGACGGACGAACATAGCTAAATCGACTCAGAATTTCATAAGAACCAAGAATATATATACTTTGTTGGGTCTTAGCCTAGCAGCTTACTTGGTACATTTGACCAATACTGCCGGTATAGTTTATACCGTTCGTACGGGTGGTGTTCGGAAGCTTCTATGACATCAAGCATTGCTCCTGGGTTAAATTCGCTACATTTGCCAATTGTAGATGTATGAATTCTTCTTTAAACAATTCACAACATTCACGCTTGTAACCCAGTCAGAAGCATTAAAAGATACATCCTCTGAATTTCCACTGAAGACGTCGATGACTTCCATATATCAGTACATATCCTACCATCCGGATCGTTCCGATCGGCCGGTCAACCTCAGATTCTTTAAAGCACCAGCTGCAGATGAACCAAGTGTTTTCAAAAGCCAATCTGGCTATCTTTTCTTAATATCATTTTTGAACTGATCGTAGTAACAGACAATAAAAGATTTTTACTTCTTTATTTTTTTACTGAATAATGCAAGGTGTGTATTAGATTAGATATTTAATTAAAATGTTTTTGTTTACAAAATTGCAGTAGAAAAAAATATTTGTGTAATAAATATTTTGGATAGATAGACATTGAGTGTAACTTTCAAATGAGATTCCCTCGGATTCCAGTATAATGTCTTATTGTATATTTATTTTTATAATGTCCACTTTAGAAGGAAAACAGATTTGCTGCTAATACCTGCAAATACGCTTTTTAGATGCAAGTATAGATTACATATCCATACTCGGGGAGACCTTTGTAAAATCTGCGGAATGTCGAAATAGAAAACAAAAAAAGTATATGAAAACCACTTAATGGTCTTTACATACAGAGGAATACCGAACGACCCATTTTGGGGGTAGAAAGTATCTTCTAAAGACTTAAAAAGGCATTTTTGAACAAATTCTATTTCGAGGTATTGAAAATTTTGAAAGTTTTTAATTTTTTTTTAACGCTTGCCCAAATGAAGACTTCACCTTAAAAATGGTCAAAATAGGTTCAAGGGACCTCTAAATTTATAAATCCGTTAAAATTTCATAATAAAAAAATATATGAGTTTCTATGGAAAGTGCCACGCCCACTTCACTCATAACGCCCATTTGGTTGGCTAGGTTCAAGTTAGAAAGATAGATTTATGTCTATATAAAAGTAATTTCATAGTGATATTAATGTTTATAAATCAGTTATAGACTTTCAAGTCAATTTCGATTCAGAAAATTATTCCCACTCGATGGGTAGTATAGTAAGTATACTTAAAAGTGGGTGTAGGTGTATTTCTATGTGTTACATACTTCAATACAAACCTATAAAAACATCCGTACTATAGTGGTGAAGGGTATAAAAGTTTTTAAAACAAAAAGTAACTTTATTTACAAAAAAAAGAAAACTAATGCACTGCGTAAGAAATAGTAATAAATCTATAGCATAGATAGTTACGTAGGACGAATTTCAGATACTCACTTATTGCAAACATTTTAACACACTTAAGTGTGTTCTATTTCTGATGACGAAAATTCGTTCCCAAAAATTCATCCCAATTGTGCATATACCACAACGGTACGACAAATATGAAAAGTAAAACATATATTTTTACAGAATTGGGTAAATAACGGAACATTTATATAAACCATATGTATTACAGAATGTTATTTTTCATTAAGATTCAGTAAAACATTATACAAAATATGGTTTTATCATATTATATCTTAATCTGAATTTATATTTATCATATATATTGGGATAATTCAGATTTGCTACAGCACCCTCGTTTTTCATTATATTTCTTTGCATAACTTCATGGAATTCAATTCTGATAACTAATTAAATATTTTATTTTTCAGGCGAAGTACTTCATTAATGGCTGTACGTAGTGGAAGTAATACTAGTAATAATGATTCTAACAGTCCTCCTATGGAACAACATTCGTCCGCCAATAATTTCATAAAAATGGAAATGAACGAAATGGACTCAAATTCATCATATGTTGTATACGCAGAGTAAAAGGATGTAATCAGGATGTTAAACGTAAAGGACTAGATATTCTTATTTATTATTAAATAAAATCTAAACGTACACAGCTATAACATATTTTGTGTTGGTAAAGACGTTACAAAGTATGTGTTTTCATATATATATATATATGAAAAACTCTTAGTTAAGGTATTTAAGAATATATACAAAAAGTATGAAATTGGGTCTGTAATCTTAATATAAATATAAAATAGATCACGTACCTTTTTATGAAAATGATTATTGCAGTCTATTAAAAGCCTATTTCATACTTTTCATTATGTTTCAGTGAATAATTTCATTAGAAATTTAATTTACTTTCCATTTTAATAATAAGTAATATACGTACACTATTGCTTAAAACTTTAGGTAAGTTTAAATTTTAAAACTGAATTTATATTTATTTCATGTACACATAGATTAATATATAAAAAACTATAACTTGTATTTAATAATGAATTTCATTTTTATTTTCATTTTTTCTAACCACTTTAATATAAAAAATTAATTTACATCTGTATTTATATTTATTTCATACACACTTGGATTACTACATGAAGCTATTTTAAGTTGTTTTTAATTCTGAATTTTAGTTTTTATTTCTTTTTTAACAACTCTTGTCAACCCTTTGGAATATTGTAATGAAATTTCCGAAACTTTTTAATAAAAACAATAACTTTTGAAGTAGAATTACTTGAAATTTAAAATCCCTCTAGAAAGTCTTGTAGATATTGATCAAAGATTAAAAATTTTCAACTAGAAATGTAATCTGTACTTGGATAATTGTGTTCAATTTGTCTAGTGAATTATTGTTTTCAAATATTTTGTGCTAGTAGAAGTTGATTTATGTTTCGAAAAATGCCTATGAAAACTTCCCAAAACAGTCTTGAAGTGTGTGGTTCAAATGAAATATTGATATTTATGAATTTAAAATATTGAGTATAACTTTCCACAAATTCAAAAACTTCATACCATTTTAAAATTACAAAACAAAATTCGTTCCTTTTAACAACATGCACGAATTAACCAAAACCCTGATATCTGTAATTTTTTAGTTTATTAAAATATTAATATTTAGAATTTTAAGTATATAAGTAGAAATTACTTTTGTTTCTTCATTTAAAAAAAATAATAATTTTACCGTGTTCCGTATTTCGTCGCTTTCTGATTTTTTGTAATAAATTTGAAACTTCTAAGTAAAGATATATCTCTGTTTAAAATTTCTTAAAGTCGGCCTTACCATTTATGTGTGGACTTTATGAAGAAATTTCTTCACAAATGTATTTCTTGTCATTTTATAAAGCTACAATTGAGATACCATTGAGTTATGGCAATATTTAAAAAATGTATAAAAAAAGAGCAAAAATGCAAAACATTCCTCTTTCCCTATTAAATACAGACTTCCCAAAATTTTTGTTTTATAAATGTTGCATCATTTGTAGAATAAATATTTAGAAAAAACACGAAACTCCCCTTTTTACCCAATTTAATTTAATTTTTCTAAAATATACCTTTTGACTGATTACAGCAAAATACTTCTCAAGTATTTGCATATTTCCGAAAAAGTACCTAAACTACACATAATTACCCGTTTTTACCCGTTAAGTTTGAATTACCCACATACCCATTTCCCCCCTCTGGTCCAACTTTCGCAACGAATCTTTCCCAATACATATTCCTGACACTTTAAAAGCTAAGTTGAAAGTATTTAGCTTTAGAACAGACAAAAATCACTTTTTAAGGACAAAAACACTAATTTTGCCAGTTTTTAATCATTTCCCCATTTTTACCCATTTTTTTTCAAACTTTCGCAACGGAACTTTGCTAAGAAAAATTTCCTAAACTTTAGATAGCTAAATCGAAAATAATTTCACGTTAGAATATACAAAAATCAGTTTTCAAGCTCAAAAGTACCGATTTTCTAAGTTTTTCGCCCTTTTCCCAATTTTTGATACCCGTTTTGTTCAAACTTTGGCAACGCAACTTTGTTAATACATATTACTGCCACTTTAGAATGCTAAAAAAATATTTTCGCATTAGAATAGACAAAAAAAAGTTTTTATGTACAAATGTACCAGTTTTGTCCGGTTTTCGTCGTTTTTACCCATTTTTTTACCTTCTAGTCCAATTTTTGAAAAGTAATCTTTCTTTGTTACAAATTTGAAGAAAATCGGTTCATCCGTTTATGCGTGATTGACGCACAAACAAATAAAGTTTGTATAATATATATTAGGATTCAAGTAGTTTGAATTGTCTGAAAATATGCATTTATTGAGTCCCTTTACAGATTTCAGATTTCCCTTTTTTACCCGTTTTTTCTCTAAGGGCGAGATTTCTAAATATGTATATGTACATATGTCTGAGACTATCATGATCAAAGTTTATAATATTTTGGCCTTAGATTAGAAAAAAATCGTTCTTAAAGCACAAAAGTACTATATTTATCCGATTTTCTCCATTTGCCTATTTTTTGTCCCCTTCAGGTCCAATTTTCGCAACGGCACTTTGCTATATATTAGCAACAACAAATATATATATTTCTAACAAATAGACAAAATCAGTATTTACTATCAAAAGTTCTCATTTTGACCGTTTTTCACCCATTTTACCCCCTTTTTGCCCCCTCCTATTCCATGTTCTGAAAAAATATAGCCTATAACACTCTCCAAGTATAGATCTAACTATATTCCAAATTTGAAGAAAATCGGTCCAGCCGTTTAGGCGTGATTGACGAACAAACAAACAAACGAACAGACTTACAAAGAGATTTATAATATACACTGGCTATATCCAGTGTGCTTTGCTACCCTAAAAGCAATATAAATAAAAAATGACTTAACGATTTTGAAGATCCTAACTACAATAGCTTTCCACATATACAATTTGTTACCTATGAGAGATGCCACGCAAATTATTACAAGTTCGCCAATTTTCCCGAACGTTAATTAAGATTTTAATGTAACCTAAATTAATAACAAGTTAGATTGCTATATTCGGCACTGCCGAATCTTAAATACCCTCCACCTGCAAACTACTTTTTATTAAAACCCAAAATAAATATGTTATAGGGCCGAATTTATAGTTTATACTAAAGAAATAAATTTTACTTAAGTATTAAAGTACATACTAAGTACTTAAGTACTTTATTTGCCTTATGGAGAACTGTAAAACCCGGCACATGTTTTGTTTCCGTAATTAAGATACTATTTATCATTTTGTAATTTATTTATGCATGTATGTATGTAACTAATTTTGATTAGGACAAGAAACATTTGTATTAAGTGATTTTCAGATATCGACCGATTATTCTTCGACCTATTATGTTCCGATCCTGCCAATAACTTATATGGGAACTATGACCAATAATGTACCAATTCGAAAAAAAAAATTCAAAATGATTTATCTATACACAGAACATACTCATGTCGAGTTTAATAATAAATTATGTGGTATTATGTGGTTTTCAGAAGTGAACCTTATATGGGAGCTAGTTATGGACCGATGCTGAAAAAATTCCTTATATGGAATGTAACCAATTATGGACCGATGTGGAAATTTTTCACCAATGATTTACATATACAAAACAAATTCACGTCGAGTTTTACCCTGATAGCTTCACTTATCAATGCGCATTTAAGTGATTTTCGGATGTGGACCTTATATGTAAGCTATGACCAATTATGGACCGATCCGAAAAAAGAAAATTCGTAAAATAATTAATATTTATACACAAAACATATTCATATCGAATTTTATCCCGATAGCTTTATTTATCAATGAATTAAGCTTGTTTAAGCGATTTTAGGATGTGGACCTTATATGGGAGCTAGTACCAATTGTGAACTGATCCGGAAAAAATTTCACTGAATGATTTATATCTATATACAGAACATATTCACCTCGGGTTCTACCCTGATAGCTTTATTAATCAATGAATTATGCGCATTTGAGTGATTTTCGGATGTGGACCTTATATGGGAGCTATGACCGATTATGGACCGATCCGGAACAAATTTCGTAGAGTAATTCATATACACACAAATTCCTGTTCATATAAAGTCAATATGTACAAAATTTTGTGTTGATACCGATATATTTGAGGAAGTTATTAACGATAAATTAATTTCCGGGGATATGTAACTTTGTATGGGGGCTATGGGAAATTTTGGATCGATTGTTACAATTTTAAACATAATTAATCTATAGATGGACAAAATAATCTGTTACAAAATTTGTGGAATTATCTTTGGTAGTTTCTGAGAAAACTACTCAAGAATTGGGGAAAAAAACTTAATTTTTTTGAGGTAGTCTGAAATTTTTACTCATAACTTTTTACGTTGTGAACCGATTTTGCTGATTTTCAATACCAAACTGCTTAGGAAAACAATGAAAACTCTCAGTGAATTTGGTTGATTTTATTTGCTTAGTTTTAGCGTGAGCGTGTTTTAACCAGACAGACAGACGGACAGACGGACATAGCTAAATCGACTCAGAATATCATAAGGATCCAGAATATATATACTTTCTTGGGTCTAAGATGAATATTTTTTGGTGTTACACACGGAATGACAAACTTATATATACCCTCTATCACCACTGATGGTGGTGGAGGGTATAAAAATTTAAATCTGAGGGCTCCAAGCCCCCAGATTAAAATCCGCACTGTTTTTTACCAAATATTCAGATGAATATTAAAGTTCTTTCTGCAAAATTTGAAGAATTTAGTTCTATTAGTTTACCGGATAAACCAATTTTTGTATTTAATTCATATGGGAGGTGCCACGCCCTCTGCTGCTTGTCCGCCTACTTTTTGTCCTAAATAATCATATTGACACCCTACAAAATTTGAGGACTCTAACTGTCATATTATCTCAGATATACTGATTTAATATTTTCTTTATAGGGGCGTGGCTACTCGCCCGATTCAAATTTCAAAATAAAAAGTAGCCTATAACCTCTTCCAGACATACAGGAATACACTGTGAAAATTTCAAGAAAATCGGTTCAGCCGTTTAGTAGTCTATAAACTTCAAATATACAAACATACAAATATACAAATACGCATTCATTTTTATATAAAGATAAGATATAATTTCGATAACAATAATATTTATATAACAACATAGAATGGCGGTGAGTTATATTGTACGGAGGTTGTTGTTGTAACAGTTCAATCGTGACTGAATAGTTACCGATAGTTATTTTCTGGGAAAATTTTCGGTTGATACAGTTGACTATATTTGATCATCGTAGAAACTGGTAGGTAGGAAAGGATGCTATTAAAAAACATACGTTGGTTCTAGTGGTTCTTTTGTGATACCTAAAAAGTTAAAGTTTGATATATTCAGTTCAGTTCAGGAATTATAATTCTAGTTGAAGAAATATAGAGAAAAAGTCAATGACTCCTACGGACTGCAGAAGGTGCAATCAGGACTTATCATGTCTTATGAAGGCACTAAGGCCGTTTTGACTTATATAAGATATTTCCGCCAGTCCTTTAGTATTTGGCTATTCACATCGTGTCACAAATTTCTAATTAAATTTCTGTGCAAAATAAAAAATTACAATGGAACAACGTATTCTTTACTACGATAACCTACTTATCAAGTGCTCGACATTGTGATGATAATTATCATTATTCAGTAAAAATAAGAACTTCAGAAAAAATGTTCTTCCACAAATTGTAGTACAGCATATTAATGTATTATGAAAACAAACATCATTTTATAATAGATCTTGTGGGAAAAATAAATAAATTTATTATGCTGGGCAACAGTCCTTAAATTTTATATCACATTTTTAAAAATATTAAAAAAATAATTTGCTTAAACTAATTTAGAATTTGTTAAAAAAGTGCATAAAATAGCTTCACAAAAGTATTCAAATTTTTGGTATACATCATATTTAGATTAGCATTATTGAAGTAAAAATAAATAATAAAAATAAAATTAATATTTTGTATATTAGCCTTTGTTTTTAAAAACAACTTCCAAGCGTCGTGGGACCGTTTCTTCCAATTTATGGAATAATTCTGGCGTTATTTTGCCCCATTCTTCATGCAAAGCAACCCGTAGGTGGTTTTTGGAGGATACTGAGTGATTTAAAAGTCGTTCTTGTAAATATAACCACAAATTTACATTGGAGTTTAAGTCCAGGCATTAACTCCATTGAAAATTTGGATAGTTTTTCTGTTGAAAATAAAATAATTGGGTTTTAACCCCATTTTGGTGGTACTAGCATGCAAATTCTGCTTTAAAATTGACAAGTAGACCCTTATAGTCTATAATTACATTAACAAATTTTAGCAGTCCAACACCGTGGGCGGACTATGACAGAGCAACTCCTTACTTATGAGCCTATTTTCGCAATCAAGACACTTACCATCGATTGCCTTCGATATGAAGGCTCCTTCGGTATTTCCTCAGTATTTCTCTGTCATTCTGTATTGACGCAGTTTTGGACGACCTGATAATGGTAAATACTCGATGGAATTCTTTGTTCCATGCGTTGTAATGACAAAATATATTGTCGAAAGGAATCTATCAAACATTTCCTATACGTATTTAATTGATCGAAATTGATTAGACATTTATTATACCCTCCACCACCATCAGTGGTGATAGAGGGTATATATAAGTTTGTCATTCCGTGTGTAACACCAAAAAATATTCATCTTAGACCCAACAAAGTATATATATTCTGGATCCTTATGAAATTCTGAGTCGATTTAGCTATGTCCGTCTGTCTGTCTGTCTGGTTTAAAACACGCACACGCTAAAACTAAGCAAATAAAATCAACCAAATTCACTGAGAGTATTCATTGTTTTCCTAAGCAGTTTGGTATTGAAAATCAGTAAAATCGGTTCACACCGTAAAAAGTTATGAGTAAAAATTTCAGACTACCTCAAAAAAATTAAGTTTTTTTCCCCAATTCTTGAGTAGTTTTCTCAGAAACTACCAAAGATAATTCGACAAATTTTGTCACAGATTATTCTGTCCATCTATAGATTAATTATGTTTAAAATTGTAACAATCGATCCCAAATTTCCCATAGCCCCCATACAAAGGTACATATTCCCGGAAATTAATTTATCGTTAATAACTTCCTCAAATATATCGGTATCAACACAAAATTTTGTACATATTGACTTTATATGAACAGGAATTAAAACTACTGACTTAGATCTGTATCGGTCCACAATTGGTCATAGCTCCCATATAAGGTCCACTTTCGAAAATCACTTAAATGAACATATTTTATTGAAAAATAAAGCTATCGGGATAAAATTCGACATGAATATGTTTTGTATATACATAAATCATTCTACGGAAGTTTTTTTCCGGATCGGTCCATAATTGGTCATAGCTCCCATATAAGGTTCACATCCGAAAATCACTTAAACGAGCATAATTCATAGATAAATAAAGCTATCTGGATAAAATTCGACATGAATGTGTTTTGTGTGTATATGAATTACTCTACGAAATTTGTTCCGGATCGGTCCATAATCGGTCATAGCTCCCATATAAGGTCCACATCCGAAAATCACTCAAATGCGCATAATTCATTGATTAATAAAGCTATCAGGGTAGAACCCGAGGTGAATATGTTCTGTATATAGATATAAATCATTCAGTGAAATTTTTTCCGGATCAGTTCACAATTGGTACTAGCTCCCATATAAGGTCCACATCCTAAAATCGCTTAAACAAGCTTAATTCATTGATAAATAAAGCTATCGGGATAAAATTCGATATGAATATGTTTTGTGTGTAAATATTAATTATTTTACGAATTTTTTTTTTTTCGGATCGGTCCATAATTGGTCATAGCTCACATATAAGGTCCACATCCGAAAATCACTTAAATGCGCATAATTCATTGATAAATGAAGCTATCAGGGTAAAACTCGACGTGAATTTGTTTTGTATATGTAAATCATTCGTGAAAAATTTCCACATCGGTCCATAATTGGTTACATTCCATATAAGGAATTTTTTCAGCATCGGTCTATAACTAGCTCCCATATAAGGTTCACTTCTGAAAACCACATAATTTATTATTAAACTCGACATGAGTATGTTCTGTGTATAGATAAATCATTTTGAATTTTTTTTCGAATTGGTACATTATTGGTCATAGTTCCCATATAAGTTATTGGCAGGATCGGAACATAATAGGTCGAAGAATAATCGGTCGATATCTGAAAATCACTTAATACAAATGTTTCTTGTCCTAATCAAAATTAGTTACATACATACATGCATAAATAAGTTACAAAATGATAAATAGTATCTTAATTACGGAAACAAAACATGTGCCGGGTTTTACAGTTCTCCATAAGGAAAATAAAGTACTTAAGTACTTAGTATGTACTTTAATACTTAAGTAAAATTTATTTCTTTAGTATAAACTATAAATTCGGCCCTATAACATATTTATTTTGGGTTTTAATAAAAAGTAGTTTGCAGGTGGAGGGTATTTAAGATTCGGCAGTGCCGAATATAGCAATCTAACTTGTTTTTTAATCTTTTTTCTTTGAACATTTTAAGCGCTTACACAAGAAGGATTTATAACATAATTATGCAATTTGGCAAAAAATATAATGTTAAATATTTCATACCAATACCTGCATAATGGGCAATAAAACACGTGTTAAAGAATTCCAAAAAAAAATTCTTAGAAAAAATTCGAATACTTTTGCGAAGTACCTAATATGACCCTTTTTGTTTTTTCCCATTTTCTTGGAAACCATGAATGAGTTTTTGTTACTTTTTTCTTGTATTTCGTAAAAATAATAAAATTTAATTAAAAAAAATAAATATTATTACCATGAATGAGTTTTTATTACGTTTTTCTTGTATTTCGTAAAAATAATAAAAATGAATAAAATTTCATAAAAAACAAGTAAGAAAGTATAGTCGGGCGTAACCGACCATATAATACCCTACACCAGTTTTGAATATTAAATGTGATTTATTTTTCATAATATAGCATTTATCTTCCACTACCTTGTTCCGATACAATTAAGCAATTTATGGATGAAAAACTAATTTTCTGAAAGAGGTTTTATATGGGGGCTAGGGGCAAATATGGACCAAGACTGATAACATTTTTTAATATATAGTATTTATTTGTGCTGCATTTCATCGAGATATTTATGTTTATAAGTTAATTTTGGACATTCAAGTAATTTTCTGAAGGAGACTTTGTATGGGAGCTAGGGTCAAATGAGGCCCGATCTTTATGAACTTTGGCAATGTCATCAAGGCTTCTATAAAACTCAGTTGTGCCACTTAGTTGTACCCTACCCACTAAAGTGGTGTAGGGTATAAAAATTAAGTATTATTATTTTTAATATAGCATCATAAAATAACACAGTAATTCATAAAAAATACTAAATTCGAATACTTATGTGAGACAAAACATTTTAAGAGCTATTTGATATATTGAATTTCTTCTGTATATAATCCAGATGGTTCACATATATAATCCAGATGGTTCACTATATATTAAATGGTAATTAAGACGATATCAGAAGATAAGTTAAAGTCGAAGACCGAATTGTAAAAGAGTGTAAGAGAGCCATAACCGAAAACTCTTTCAGAGGTAAACTTTGTATCATAGTGTGGCCTGGCCACTGTGAAGGGAACATAAAGAAAAGCATCTAATTCAATAATCTGAACTATAGTCTAAAGTCTGCACTATAGTCTGCACCATAATCTATATTCTACGTATTCGTATCTTAGAAATAGGATTACGGGCATCGAACAAACGGATTCAGAGGATTGTAGAACATGCGGAGAGGACAATAAAATTCTGGTATACTTTAATCTGAATTTCTCCCGATATGTAATACAATGTCGGAATGAAAGCTATTAAACATAAATTTATCACCAATTAGAATTACTGTAGCTAACACAGTTTTCGTAATGCCGAAACTTGGAAGAGGGTATCTGTGGGAGGCGACCTCCCAGTATAACACTATTGATGGAGACTTCAACCGCTTTTTTGTGGTTAAAATTTATATATATCTTGTATGAACTTTTATTATATTATCCAGGTGATCTTAGATGTTGCTTTCATAGAAACTAATATCTTTCCTGACATGGCTCCGATAACATCCCAGTAGGAATGACATCGGAGGAAAAGTACAATACTTTACACGTGTATTTGTTCGTAATTGTATTGCAAATACAAAGCTTTCAATAAATACATACATGTTCTATATGAATTTGTCATAACTTTATAAAATATTTTTCATAAACGGTGTATCAAAAGATTATAAATCAAATACATATGTATGAACATTAGAGTATAGTCGGACATGGCCGACTATATGATACCCTACACCATGGGTATATTTTGAAAATTATTTATTTTAAATACAGAAACTTTTATGTTGAATTTTACCTTAATTCCGATGTATTTAAGAAGAAGAAGAAGAAAAACTAAATTTCTAAAAGAGGCTTTATATGGGAGTAAAGGTCAAATATAGGCCGATTCTGTATGTATGTATGTATGTATGTATGTATGTATGTATGTATGTATGTATGTATGTATGTATGTATGTATGTATGTATGTATGTATGTATGTATGTATGTATGTATGTATGTATGTATGTATGTATGTATGTATGTATGTATGTATGTATGTATGTTTGTTTGTTTGTGCTTTATAGACTGCTAAACGGCTGGACCGATCTTCCTGAAATTTTCACAGTTTCTTCCTGTATGTCTGAAAGGAACTATAGGCTACTTTTTATGTTGAAATTTCATGCGGCGACGTGCCACGCCCATATTAAGAAAATATTAAATTAGTATATCTGAGATAATATAATAGTTAGAGTCTTCAAATTTTGTCGGAGCAACCTTAGTATCAATATAAATATTTAAGACAAAAAGTTTGCGGATTAGCATTATGGGGCGTGGCACCTCCCATATAAATTAAATACAAAAATTCGTTTTTCTTGGAAACTATTATAGTTAGAATATTAAAAATTTGCACGAGTAACTTTAACATCCATGTAAACATTTTGGGAAATAAATTGGCGGACTACCCATAAGGGGAGCAGCACCTCCCATATTAATAAAATACAAAAATTGGTTTATCTGGGAAACTAACAGAACTAAATTCTTCAAATTTTGTACTAAGAACTTAAATATTCATCTGAACATTTTGGATTAAAAAGAGCGGACTTTCGTCATGTGGGGCTTTGAGCCCCCATATAAATTAAATACGAAAATTATTATATCTGAGAAACTATTATAGCTAGAATTTTGACATTCATGTGAACATTCAGAGAATAACGGGCGGACTTTCAATGGGGGCTTTGCACCTCACATATGAATTAAATACAAAATTTCGCTTATCTTTGAAACTAATAGAACAAGATTCTTCAAATATTGCAAGAAGAACTTTATTATATATATGAACATTTTGGAAAAAAATGAGCGGACTTTCATCTGGGGGCTGTGAGTTCCCATATGAATTAAGTAGAAAAATTCGTATATCTGAGAAACTATTAGAGCTAGAATCTTCAAACTCTACATGAAGATCTTTGACATTAATGTGAACATTTAGAGAATAACGGGCGGACTTTCAATGGGGTCTTGGCACCCCCTATATGAATTAAATACAAAATTTCGTATATCTGGGAAAATATTAGATTTTTTTTAATTTGTCATCGATTACATTAAAATCTTAATTAACGTTCGGAAAAAATGTATCTCTGGAAAACATTACAGTTAGAATCTTCAAAATTAATAAGAAGATTTTTTTATTTATATTGCTTTTAGGGTAGCAAAGCACACTGGGTATAGCTAGTTTTATATAAAGGTTAGTTATGCTGAATTTCATCGCGATACTATGGGTCAAACGACGTCAAACTTAGTTGTGCCAATTTTTGGTGAGATAATTTTGACGTAGTTATGAGTGAAATAATGGACCGATTTCAACCATTTTCAATAGGCATCGTCCTTGTGGCAAAAAACTCGTATGGTCCAAATTTTATCAAAATATCTTGAAAATTGTAGCCTGTAGCTTGCGCACAAAGTCTACATGGACAGCCGGACAGACGGACGGACATGCCTTAATCGACTCAAAATGTGATTCTGAGTCGATCGGTATACCTTAAGGTGGGTGTAGGACCAATATTTTTATGCGTTACAAACATCAGCACAAACGTATAATAGACATATCCTTCCGTCTGGCTGGCTGTCCATGTAAACTTTGTGCTCAAGTTACAGGCCACAATTTTCAAGATATTTCGAAAATGGTTGAAATCGACCCCCATACAGCCTGACTTTCCGATTTGGAGTTTTTAACTCATAACTACGTCAAATATACTACTAACTCACCTTTAAAAAATATCTTAAAAGTCTAAAAATTGACTTATAACCATTAGTATTTAAGGATTTTATCTCTAATAGTTTCTCAGATGTACGAATTTTTGTATTTAATTCATATGAGAGGTTATAAGAACCCCAAATGAATGTCCGCACATTTTACTCCCAAATTTTCTCTTTTATGTTAAATTATTTTCTATACTCTCCACCACCATCAGTGGTGATATAGGGAATATATAAGTTTGTCATTCCGTGTGTAACAACAAGAAATATTCATCTGAGACCCAATAAAGTATATATGTATATTCTGTATCCTTATGAAATTCTGAGTCGATTTAGCTGTGTCCGTCTGTCTGCCTCAAACACTCTCACGTTAAAACTAAGCAAAAGAAATCATCCAAATTCACTGAAAATATTTACTATTGCTCTAAGCAGTTTGGTATTGAAAATCAGCCAAATCGGTCTACAACGTAAAAAATTATGAGTAAAAATTTCAGACTACCTTGAAAAAATTAAGTTTTTTTCCTAATTCTGGGATGAATTTTGACACACCTTATTTTCTTTGCCCATGAATCCAATATGCTCAAACTCAAAACAATCGATTCAAAATTTCCCATAGCCTCCATACAAAGGTACATATTCTCGGAAATAGATTTCACGTTAATAACATCGGCAAAAATATCGGTATCACCACGAAATTTCACACTTATGTACATAATATGGACAGAAATCATTACCAACGTAGATCTGTATAGGTCCATTATTGGCCATAGCTCCCATATAAGGTCCACTTTCGAAAAATAATTAAATACATATATCTGTTTAAGAAATAAATTTATTGGAATAATATTCAACATAAATATGTTTTGTGTATACATATGTATAGCACTTTGTAAAATATTTTTCGGATTGGTCCATAATTGGACATAGCTCCCATATAAAGTAAACTTTCGAAAAATAATTAAATACAAATATCTGTTTAAGAAATAAATTTATTGGAAT
Source organism: Lucilia sericata (assembly GCF_015586225.1). NCBI lineage: Eukaryota > Metazoa > Arthropoda > Insecta > Diptera > Calliphoridae > Lucilia > Lucilia sericata. The sequence continues at coordinate 94,340 of NW_023995105.1, read as the reverse complement.
AATATTCCACATAAATATGTTTTGTGTATACATATATCACTTAGTAAAATATTTTTCGGATTGGTCCATAATTGAACAACGCTCCCATATAAGGCCCATTTCCGATAACCTCGTAAACGCACACATTTCATATCTGAATGAAGATATCGGTATAAAATTCGTCATGAATGTATTAAAAGTAGATATAAAATACCCTACGAAATTACACATCTCCCATGTAAGGTCAACTTCCGAAAATCACTTAAATGCACATAACTAATTTATAAATAAAGATATTGAAATAATATTCAGCATAAATATTTATTGTGTATATATATATCGCTCTGCACAATATTTTTTGGATCGGTCCATAATGGGGCATAGCTCCCATATAAGGTCCATTTTCGATAACCACGTAAACGCACATATTTCATAACTGAATGAAGATATCGGTATAAAATTAGTCATTAATGTGTTTAAAGTAGATATGAAACACCCTGCGAAATTTTTTCCGGATGGGTCTATAATTGGTCTCCCATATAAGGACCTCTTCCGAAAATCACTTAAATGCAAATACATATCCAATTAAAAAATAAAGATATTTTTAAAATAGGCTATATAAATAAATTTTTTCGGTCCATAATTGGTCGTATCTGTCATATAAGATCCACTTCAGAAAATCGCATATTACATTGATAAATAAAGATATCGGAATAAAATTCCGCATAAATAAACAAATGTACATGAGTATATTTTTTGTATATAAGAAATCTTTTTAAAAAATTTAGGATCAATGCATAATTGGTCATAGCTCTCATATAAGGTCCAATTATAAATATATACGGATAAAATCCGACATAGTGTGTTTTTTTTTTATCGATAAACCATTCTGCGAAATTTTGTTCGGATTGGCCAATAATTGGCCATATCTCCACAAAAGGTATATATGATTTCTAAATGATAGCACCCTCATCACGGAAGCACAATTTAAACTTTCTTAATTTATTAAATACGTATCTAGAAATATTTAGAAGGGTTTTCATAAAGAGTAGCTTACAGGTGGAGGGTATTTAAGATTCGGCATAGCCGAATATAGCACTCTGACTTGTTTTAATTTTAAGATTCTAGCTCCAATAGTTTCTAGATAAACTTATTTTTGTATTTAATCCATATGAGAGGTGCTACGACCCCTATTGCTAGTCCGCCAATTTATTACCTACATGTTCAAATGGAAAATTTAAGGATTCTAAATTTTTTTATTTAATTCATATGGGAGATACCACGGCCCCTATTGCCAGTCTGCAAATTATTCCCCAATATTTTCACATAGATGTTAAAGCGCTCCGTGTAAAATTTCAGCCCTAATAGTTTCCAAATGTATTTAATTCATATGGGAGGTGCGTAAGCATTCATGTTGATACTAAAGTGGCTCAGAAAAAGGGGACTCTAGCTGTTATATTTTCACAGATATACTAATTTAAGGTTTTCTTTATATGGGAGGGGCCACACCCACTATAACTCGTCCGCCAATTATGTCCCCATGTGTTCATGTGGATACAAAAGTCCATACAAAATATGACGACTCTACCTGTTGCAGTATCTGAGATATGTGATTTTAAATACTTATTATGTATGTGGGCGTGGCACTTTGCCCACATGAAATTTTAAAATAAAAAGTAGCCTCTAGTTCCTTCCAGACATACAGGAACACACTGTGAAAATTTCAGGAAAATCGGCCCAGCCGTTTAGAAGTCTATAAAGTCCAAACAAACATACATAAAAACACACATTAAATTTTATATATATATACCAGCTATACCCAGTGTGCTTTGCTACCCTAAAAACAGTATAAATAAAAATCGTACTTTATAATGTTTGAAGATTCTAGTTCTGTTAGTTTCCCAGTTATACGAATTTTTATTTTAATCCATATGGGAGGTACCATAGCCCCTTTTGATAGTCCACAATAGGGGTATGGTACCTCCCATGTTCAAATGAATGTGAAAATTTTTTGTGCAAAATTTTAGGATTCTAGATTCAAATATTCACATGTTGGAATTCTTAGCGCAAAATTTAAGGATCTTAGCTCTAATAGTTTGTCAGATATACAAAATTTTGTATTTAATTGATGCGGACATTCATTTGGGGTTCCAAGAACCCCACATTTTACTTCCAAATGTTCACTTTTATGTTAATTTTAAGATTCTACATCTAATAGCTTCTAGATAAACGAATTTTTGTATTTAATTCACATGGGAAGTGCTACTTACCATATTGCTAGTCCGCCAATTTATTGCCCAAATGTTAAAATTAATGAATTCGTGCAAAATTTGAGGATTCTAGATATAATAGTTTCCCAGATAAACGAATTTTTTATTTAATTCATATGGGAGGTACCACGTCCCCTATTTGCTAGCCCGCCAAAATTAGAGGACTCTAGCTGGAAGAGCCACGCCCACTATATCTAGTCCGCCCATATTGTCCCCATATGTTCATGTGGATGTCAAAGTTGTCCATACAAAATTTGAGGACTCTAGCTGCTGCAGTTTCTGAGATATGTAATTTTAAATATTTATTATGTATGGGGCGTGGCACTTTCCCACCTGAAATTTTAAAATAAAAAGTAGCCTATAGTTTACCCAAAATATTCACATAGTTGTTAAAGAGCTTCGTGCAAAATTTAAAGATTCCAGCTGCAATAGTTTCCCAAATAAACGATTTTTTGTATATATTCATATGGGAAGTGCCGCGCCCCCTATTGCTGGTCCGCTAATTTTTTGTCCTAAATATTCATGTTGATACTAAAGTGGCTCCGAAAAATTAGGTGACTCTAGCTGTTATATTTTCTCAGATATACTAATTGAATATTTTCTTTATATGTAGGGGCCACACTGTGGAAATATCAGGAAAATCGGTCCAGCCGTTTAACAGTCTATAAATTCCAAACATACATACATACATGCATGCATGCATACATACATACATAGATACATACATACATACATACATACAACATACATACATACAGACAGACAGACATACATGCATGCAGACAGACACACAGACAACAGACAGACAGACATACATACATACATACATACATACATACATACATACATACATACATACATACATACATACATACATACATACATACATACATACATACATACATACATACATACATACATACATACATACATACATACATACATACATACATACATACATACATACATACATACATACATACATACATACATACATACATACATACATACATACATACATACATACATACATACATACATACATACATACATACATACATACATACATACATACATACATACATACATACATACATACATACATACATTCATTTTTATATATATGTATAGACTAGCTATACTTATTTCATGGAAGGTGCGACTTTTAATACTTAATCAAACTACAGGTCTCAATTTTAAAGATAATTCAATGAAATTTGGCACATGATCTTTTATGGTACCGTAGATGAAGCCTGTTGAAAATGGTTTACATTGGTACATTATTTCACCTAGCCCCCATACAACTGAACCCGCCGAATAGGGCTTTTAAGTTCATAATTATGTTTAATATACTCATATCTCGACAAAAAGCTGCAAAAACCAAGTTGTATACAAGACTTGATGACCCTCACGAATTCCATAATAATATGTTGTCATATGACCCTAGCCCCTATGAAAATCCGCCATCAAGATTTCACTTAAATGTCCACAATTTTATTCAACAATAAACGGCTTAAGTATGTATATCTAAGGCATGGTACAATTCAATTTAAATGCTTTATTATGGCAACTAAATCACATTATATTTTTGTCAAAGATGTGGGTATTATATGGTCGGCCTCGCCCGACTATAATTTCTTACTTGTTATATATATAGATGGGGGTGCCACGCCCCCCATTGCTCCAATTTTTTCACCAAATAATCATATGGATGTCAAAATTGTTCATACAAAATTTTAGGACTCTAGTTGTACCATGTTCCGAGATATTTGTTTTTTGAAGAAGTGGGCGTGGCACCCCTCCCGCTTGCAATTTAAAAATAGAAGAAGCCTATTGTTCTTTCCAGATATAGGGGAACACTGAAAATTTCAAGAAGATCGCTTCAGTGGCTTAGCCTCCTATAAGATACAAACAAACAAGTAAACAAACATATATTGATTTTTATATATATAGACTAGCTATACCCAGTTTGCTTTGCTACACTAACATCAATGTATATGTATAAAAAACATTTTACGATTTTGAAGATGGCACGCAAATTATTGCAAGTTCGTCAATTTTTCCAAACGTTAATCTAACCTATGAAAAATT
>NW_023995105.1:0-87500 GCF_015586225.1 Lucilia sericata | reverse complement strand
TTGTCAAATGGAATTTTGTAAATCTTTGCAGTAAGCTTCAGATATTACAAATACGTCTACTTAAAATAATATTTATTGAAATACTCAAACTATTAACGAACACCTTTTATATTTTTTAAAGCATCGTAAACGTTCTCTAAACAAAATTTGGCTTATGTACATGCATTCATATCGTTCATTTACTACAAGTGCGGCATAATCCAAAATTCGGGATTTTTGAACTGAGTACTAGAAAAAAAGTTTTGTCTATTCTGCCCTATAATGTTTTATAGATCATCTTAACGGATCCATAATATATAGTTTAATTTTGTGGATATACGACATTTTCTTATTTATTAATTGAATAAGAAATATATGTATATGACATGTATAGTAAATGTATGGGTGGGTCGAAAATAAGCTTTTCTCTCGGATCAACTTCTAATAGTGAAATTATGTTGTATTTTAACGTCAAATGGAAGACTGTAAAATATTATTCAATTATTTTGAGGGTAAGAGCCCGCGCGTCGCCGCCAAAGTTTCTAAATGCGTTTATATGGTAGAAAATGACACTTTTTGAAGTTTTTTTTTCACAAAATCAGGCTTTAAGTATTAATTATTGCACCATTTTATAGCAAAATCCTAATGTCTACAAAATTGTCTTTCCAAAAAAGAAAATCTAAAAATTGGTTAAAAAAGTTTTGAGTTATTAAAAATTTCTCCGAGAATTTTTTGATTCTGAAGTAAATATAAGAAATTTTTTTAGTTTAAAAAATTTTACAAACAAATATTATGTTTATCTTTATAAGATTCATAAATGTGCTAGTACGAATTTTTGTCCAAATTGGATAACGCTAACTCGGTTTAGTCTGTGGTTGAAAAAGGGCCATTATTTTAACAGCATCTCACTACCTCGTATAGTTTTAACGTACCTGCGATGTGAAGTTGAAGCATTTCGGAAAAAACAGTTTTTGTAAATAATTAAGTAAAAATTATATTATTACTAATCGTTGCTTAATTTTGATCAAATAAATTGCGATTCTTATTTCCGAGTCCATGGAAAGTTATTTCTGATCAAATTTCCGAAATTAAAAATCATTAACCCTCTAAAAACCAGGGTCAAAATCAAATTTTTATATATTTAATATTCTTCATTAAAAATAGCAAAATATTTTGTGTTTAATTATGAATACATTTTAACAAACTTGGCAAAAATTGTCTTTTTCCCGAAGTTCTTCAACTTCAACATCGCAAGTACGGTAAAACTATGAGAGGTATTGAGCTCATTATTTGTTTAATGTTTCAATATCTCTTTGAGAGATGTTCGGCATTCAAGTACCATGTTTAGTGTCGTGAAGACTCCATTGGTAGCATTTAGGGTGGCTTGACAGTCAGTATACCGGATGGAACCGGAGTCAGTTCCCAGCCGTTTTATAGCTGACTAGCTTACCCAGTGTGCTTTGCTACACTAAAAATCATATTCCAATGTATATTTTTTCTAGTTATATATTCCCAGATATACAATTTTTAGTATATATATTATTATTATATATTATCTCAGAAATACTAATTCAATAATTTCTGTATATAGGAAGTGCCATGCCCATATATACCCAGTTCGCCCATTTTGCCCACTATTGTTCATATCTATGTCAAAATTGTTCATACAAAATTTGAGGACTCTAGCTGTAGCTAGATATTTTACTTTTAATATTTACTTTGTTTGTGGGCGTGGCACTTTGCCTACTTGAAATTTCAAAATAAAAAGTAGCCTATAGTTCCTTCCAGGCATACACAAAGATACTGTGAAAATCGGTCCAGCAGTTTAGCAGTCTATAGACTTCAAACAAATAAACAAACAAACCCACAAATAAACACACATTAATTTTTATACATATAGATAGTTCAGCTTGCAAAACGCTATACCAAACCATCCTATATTTTAGAGGAGTCAGTGGTAATCTTGTGCGATCCATAAAGGAAGATCAATTCCATCTTATCTGGATTGTCTTAAATTAAAATTGGAAAGCCCTTTGTATATATCTAATTTTTGAGTCTATGAAACCATAAGTTTCTTTGGGAAAACATGCAAAAATCGCAAACAGTACTTCTTGATACTTAAACCAGCTTACCAACTATTGATGTAAGAACAAAAATGTAGTGAAACGTTCTCTTAGATTTAATTTTTTTTTTTTATTTTTTGTAAAAGTATTTTAAGAAATAGCCAAAGCTTTTTGGAATGTGACACTTTTGAAGGAAAGGAAAAGTGTGGAATAATTGGAAGGTTAACTACTCTAAATCCATAAAGGTATAATAAAACAAGTAATAAATTATAGTCGGGCGAGTCTGACCATATAATACCCTACACCTTTGACAAAAATATAATGTGATTTAGTTGCCATAATAAAGCATTTTAGTTGAATTGTACCATGCCTTAGATATACATACTTAAGCCGTTTATTTTTTAAAATTGTGGATATTTAAGTGAAATTTTGATGGGGGCTTTTCATAGGGGCTAGGGTCATATGAGAACCTATTATTATGGAATTCGTGAGGGTCATCAAGTCTTGTATACAACTTGGTTTTTGCAGCTTTTTGTCGAGATATGAGTATATTAAACATAATTATGAACTTATTCGGCGGGTTCAGTTGTATGGGGGCTAGGTGAAATAATGGACCGATGTAAACCATTTTCAACAGGCTTCATCTACGGTACCATAAAAGATCATGTGCCAAATTTCATTGAATTATCTTTAAAATTGCGACCTGTAGCTTGATTACAAGGTTTAAAAGCCCTATTCGGGGGTTCAGTTATATGGGGGCTAGGTGAAATAATGGACCGATGTTAAACATTTTCAATAGGCTTCGTCTACGATACAATAAAAGATCATGTGCGAAATTTCATTGAATTATCTCCAAACTTGCGACCTGTAGTTTTTGCAGCTTTTTGTCGAGATATGAGTATATTAAACATAATTATGAACTTAAAAGCCCTATTCGGCGGGTTCAGTTGTATGGGGGCTAGGTGAAATAATGGACCGATGTAAACCATTTTCAACAGGCTTCATCTACGGTACCATAAAATATCATGTGCCAAATTTCATTGAATTATCTTTAAAATTGCGACCTGTAGTTTGATTACAAGGTTTAAAAGCCCTATTCGGGGGTTCAGTTGTATGGGGGCTAGGTGAAATAATGGACCGATGTTAAACATTTTCAATAGGCTTCGTCTACGATACAATAAAAGATCATGTGCCAAATTTCATTGAATTATCTCCAAAATTGCGACCTGTAGTTTGATTACAAGGATTAAAAGCCCTATTGGGGGGTTCAGTTGTATGGGGGCTAGGTGAAATAATGGACCGATCTTAACCATTTTCAATAGGCTTCGTCCCTGGGACAATAGAAGATCATGTACCAAATTTCATTGAATTATCCTCAAAATTGCGATCTGTAGTTTGATTACAAATCTCAGAAAATGAGTCTGAGCCGATTGGTATACTTTAAGGTGGGTATAGGACCAATATTATTATGCGTTACAAACATCAGCACAAACCCAATATACCCTTCCCACTAAAGTGGTGTAGGGTATAAAAAGCTTGTCTGTTCTGTAAATCGAATCGGTTTCAAAACCGAGAAACTTTTAAAACCGAATTTGGTGTTCTGCAAATTGAATTTTTATTTCAACGTAAAATTCAGAAAAATAAACACAATTTTAATAATAAAGAGTTTAAAGTGCCCATAGCATTTATCTTAAGTTACAATTGTTTAAAAAAACGCAAAAAAAAAAAATAATCATTTAGTTTATTAGAATAAAATTACATTTGATTTACTTTCGACTAGTTTTGTGTACTCGGTTTTAAAACGAAAAAATTATGCGATTTCGTTTTTAAACGAGAAATTTATTCGGATTCGGCTTAAAATCTGAAAATAATATTTAATATGTTCAGTTGACAAGCATTCGAAAAATAAAACCTCAGTAACATCCATTTGTAAGTTTGTATATTTTGAAGGTCCTTTTTAATCTTCATCTATAAAACCGTCTAATCCATTTTTACAATAAGATTAAGGGATTTAAAACAAAATAACTGTATAATTTTGGTGATACATAATCACGAAAATACTGTAGAAATTTGTAATAATGAAATTGTAAAGTGTGTTGACGTGGGGAAGCAAGGAGTGGGAATCTGGTTGGAAAGTGTATGGAGTTACTCTCAGAGCCAAATAAACAAATTATTAATATAATTTGTTTACTCAATATAGACAACCCAATGGCAAATGTAGAAAAAAAAAGAAATAAACAAAACCAAGTATTAGGATTTTGGATAATTATAGGTAATTCTTTATTGGGATAAATGGATATAAGGAATACCTTTTCAGTCGGCTGCTAGTGATACAAGAAGGAAAATTTTAGTTTTGTAAAACCGGAAACAGCATCTTAGACACTTCACCAATTTGACATTTGGGTTTAGGCGAAAAAATGAAAAGAGATAGATAGTTATTGCAATAACTATCTATCATAAAACAATTAGCTTTTATATGTAATAAAACTATTAGGGAGAACCCAAAAAGTTGGTTAAGGCTTTTGGCATTAACATTGCCACCCGCCTTGCAGGATATGCAATTATAAAGAAATGAAGAACCCGGAAAAAACGGAAAATCAAATTGATGTTGTCAAGATACTGCTTCTGGAATGATAAATCAGATAATTGGATTAATAAACTTAATTTATGATATTTAATTCAAATAGTAATTCAAGGAATATATATTTTTCTTATATTTTAAGGAACAATTCAATTAAGTTCTATGAGTACGTTTTGTATCTTGCTTTTCTAAAGTGCATTTCTTCTCAAAAGTGTTTTTAATTATTTACAACGAACACGGCCCATAGATAGTCCAACCAAACATGGAGCTTTGGGCAGTTGGAAAACCTGTTCGGGAAAATACACCCTCCCGAATAACCTTTGGATACAGGTCGGCGCCTATAATTATGTCGATAGGTGCCGACTCATAAAACTTTGAATCGGCAAGGAATAAGTCACGGAAATTTTTCTTGTACGATTCAGGAAGAGATTCGGAGGGAGTATGAATCGTAATTCGATTATCTACGCGAAAATTTCCTTCAATTTTTGAGGACGAATCGAAACGGGACTTCAACATGATCGGGCAAACGGTCTCATCATGCAAAGAGTATGCAGTCAAGTTCAACTCGTCGACAAATTTCTTTGCAACTCGGCTAACTGTCGACCCCGAGTCTAGAAGACACCGTGCATGTGAAGTTGTGGACCCAACTTTCACAAGAACTGTCGGCAAAAGGACCAAAGTGTTCTGACGAAGAATCGAGGTGAGGGAAGCAGCTTTAGAGGTAGACGGCAGCGATGACTCTTTAGGAGTCCTGGAGGACGAGGTTTTGCTTGCCCTGGAGGAAGAAGCCCGTGGAGGAGAAGGAGATCGTGACCTCGAACGAGTGGACAATAGGTCTTTGGCCAATCGCGGATTGACATGCAGCAAAGTATGATGAAGTTTGTGGCAATGTTTGCATCCGTGCCTGGAAAGACATCTGCCTTGGGAATGGTCATGTGCTAGGCAGTTGGAGCAGTACTTATGTTTTCGGACTGCATGGAGCCTATCGCTCATGTTCATTGCCAGGAATTTTCGGCATGTTCGTAGGGGATGCGGACGTTTACAGATTCTGCATGGAAATGTTTTAGACGATGAGCTGGATTGTATTTTTGGCATTTTGACCTGGAAAAGAAGTTAGTTAGAAAGAAAAGTGAATTTAAAACGAAATAACAAAACCGAAAAGGTTAAGACTGTGCAAACAGAAGTATGAGCTTTACGACGGGACGAGTTATGACGCCGCGTTGTGTCAATATATCAGCGACCCGTACACGATTGTCCGAACCTTGATATACTTTCGTAACTCGACCTAGTCGCCAAGAGTTCGGTGGGAGATTCTCATCTTTTATAACGACCAGGGAGCCTTCTTGGAGATTAGGTTCTGGCCTTTGCCATTTTACTCGCTTTTGGAGTTCCTTTAGATACTCGTTTTTCCATCGGAGACAGAACTTCTGATGGATTAGCTTTAACCTCTGCCACCTATTTACTATGGAAATCGCGGATTCATTTATCTGGGGATCCACAGGAGCCAGGATTGGAGTCCCAATAAGGAAATGGCCAGGAGTTAACGCAGAAAGATCCGTAGGATCAGTGGACATCGGAGAAATTGGCCTAGAGTTCAGACAGGATTCAATCTTGGATAGAAGTGTCGAGAGTTCCTCATGTGTATATTTTAAACATCCGGTAGTTTTGCGGAAATGGGCTTTAAAGCTTTTCACACCAGCCTCCCATAAACCACCCATGTGAGGAGCGCCAGCTGGAATGAAATGCCAGGTGATGTTCTGATGAGCATAGTTTGCTTGGACTCTTTGGTAACTCGTTTGGAGAAATTCCTTGGCTAGGATTTTAGAAGCACCAACGAAGTTAGCACCATTGTCAGAATACAAGTGCAAAGGACATCCACGACGCGAGACGAATCGACTAAAAGCTGCTAGGAATGCAGGAGTAGAGAGGTCGGATGTTGCCTCTAAGTGGATCGCCTTAGTAGCGAAGCACACAAATACACACACGTACCCTTTAGTCATTCTGCAACCACGACCGGAATAACTTTTCACATCAAAAGGACCGGCAAAGTCCAAGCCAGTACGGGTAAATGGCCGCGAAATCTCGCTACGTTCTGTAGGTAGGGCGGCCATAATCTGTTTCTGACATCTTTTCTTGTAAAGTAAACATGGCTTGCAGTGATTTATGGTCGTCTTGATGAGATTTTTGGCCTTTGGGATCCAGTATTGCATACGTAGGAGACGTAGAACTAGTTGATTTCCACCATGCATGCTGATATCATGGATAAATCGGACTAAGAGTCTTCCGTATTGGGAGTTGTACGGAATAATAATCGGATACTTTTCGTTATAGGATAGGTCTGGGGATAACTCAAGTCTGCCACAGGATCGTATTAGGCCTTCTGGATCGAGAAAAGGATTAAGGTTCAGAAGCTTGCTGGATTTAGAAATCTCTTCTCTGGATGAGAGAGCTTTGTACTCATTAGGATAGGCGAATTTTTGACAAACGGAAATGAGTCGATCGCGAACGGAAACTATTTCGGAGCTAGAAAGTAATGTTGTTTCTCGATAGAAGTTGTAACGGAATCTCGGATGAGTTCGATAGAAGAATCGGTAGACATATGCCATTACACGCATTGCCTTGGAAAAGGAGGAAAATCTTTCTAGCAAATCTTCGAAGTTGGAGAAATAGGAGAAATGGACACGAATAGGTTTGACCTCAAGATCGGTAGCTGGAAGATTCGACATTTTGAAGTTTGGCCATTTAGATGTAGGTTCTTTAAGCCAAGATGGGCCAAACCACCAAAGATCATTTTGATTTACCTCTTGTGGACAAAGACCTCTACTTGCTAAATCCGCCGGATTTGCTTCAGAAACCACATGACCCCATTTGGAAAAGGGAACAATTTGTGTTATCTTGGAAACTCTGTTCGCGACAAAGGTAAGCCAGTTACACGGTGCTTTAGCTAGCCAAGAAAGCACAATTGTGGAATCCGTCCAACAGAATATATCGTAACTATCCACATCCAAACTGGGCAACAGACTGTCTATCATTTCAGCAAGCAAAAGGGCTCCGCAAAGTTCAAGTCTCGGAATAGACAGAGTTTTAATGGGAGCTACTTTTGTTTTGGACGATATTAGGTGGGTACTACTAGAGTTAGGAGTCGACACTCGAACATATAATGCAGCAGCGTATGCCTTTTCCGAGGCATCGCAAAATCCATGGAACTGGACTTCAGCTTTCGGAACATAATCAATCCATCGAGGAATCCGTATGGCATTGATTGTGGGATAATTGTCTTCGAATGCTTTCCACTGATTAAGGGTATCTGGAGCTAGGGTTTCATCCCAACCAGTGCCATCAATCCAAATTTTTTGCATGATGATCTTCGCTTGGACAATACACGGAGCTAGCCAGCCAGCGGGATCGAAAAGTTTCGCAATTTTCGACAAAACTTCTCTCTTCGTAAAATTTGATGACTCCTGGAATTGGCTCGCAATAAAGAAAAACTCATCTAGGCAAGCATTCCACCGAATGCCTAAAGTTTTTGCCGAGCTATAATCTTCAAATTTTAAGAAGTTTTCATGGAGAAGGAAATCAGAAGGAATATCTGCTAATATGCTCTGGGAATTGGACGTCCATTTTCTTAGATCGAACCCAGCTGATTTAAGTGCTTGAATTAGCTCATTTCTTGCTCTTATGGAATCGTTCTCAGAATGAGCACCGGCCAAAACATCATCGACATACATTGAGTTTCTCAGAATAGAACTAGCTATCGGATAAAGTCCTTGTACGTCGTCAGCTAGTTGCAGGAGAGTACGAATGGCCAAATATGGCGCACAATTAACCCCGAACGTGACCGTTTTTAATTCGTAGTCACAGATTGGACTGTTCGGGTTATCGCGGAATACGATTCGCTGATATGGAGTGTACTTAGGATCGACCAAAATCTGTCTATACATCTTTTGGATATCGGCATTAAAGACATATTTGTAGAACCGCCATTTAAGGATGAGAACCGTTAGGTCATTTTGCAAAATTGGACCAACATGTAACAAGGAATTTAAGCTAAGTCCATTGGATGAAGGAGATGAGGCATTGAAAACAACTCGGACCTTCGTAGTTACACTATCAGGCTTAATTACAGCATGATGTGGTAGATAGTAAAATTTAGGATTTGGAGTGCTTTCTGGAGTAATTGGAGAGCAAACTTTAGTCATGTGACCCAGTATTTCGTACTCTCGAACAACATTATCATATTCTACTTTTAGGTCCGGAGTTCGATTCAACTTAGCCTCGTTTCGGAGAAATTGTGCCATTGCACTAGACCTAGAATTACCTATATTTGGACAATTTGAAACACTGTCTTTGAAAGGTAACGCTACTACGTATCTACCTTCAGAGTTTCTTGTAGTAGTACGAACAAATAGATCCTCACAAGCTCGGTCTGATGGAGACATAAAGTTCTTCTTTGGAAGATTCTCCACCTCCCAAAAACGTGAAATTTCCTTATCTAGTGAAATTTCACAGAAATGAGAAACGATATTGAATTTTGGACGAGGGTTTTGGGACACAGGGCCGGTGAGGATCCAACCGAAAACTGTTTCTTGAGCAATTAGAGAATCACAAACTTTATGCCGAATACCCGAACCAATAATTAACGGGAAAATATCACCCCCAATTAAGATGTCTATCTTGGAGCTAGAATTAAATTTCGGATCGGCAAGTCGAATATCTGGAAGATGGGAAAATGTTTCACGAGGGATGGTTTGAGAAGGAAGATTTGATGAAAGTTGAGGAACTACGAGAGCTGTTACCGGGATCTCGATGTTCCTATCCAGATCAGTACCGAGGACGAGGTGGCATTGGCGTTGGACATTCGCGGAAATCGAGTTATTCAAACCCGAGATCTGCGCTTCGGTGCGCTCAAAAGGAAGCTCCAATTGGTTACATAACCGTTCGGAGATAAAAGTCCCTTCGGACCCCGAATCTATCAACGCACGAGCTGTAAATCTCTGACCCAAATGACAAATACGCACCATAGCTGTACCTAACAAAACACCCTTGCAGTTAGTAGCAAAACAAGCTTGAATTACATCGGAATTTGTTGCATTTGTGGACTGTATATTATTAGAGCTTGTTTGAACAAAAGGAATAGAATTGGGATTCAAATTAGATGTTTTATTAGAGCTCGAACTAGGAATAGGAGCACTTTCTGAATCTTTATGAAGTAGAGAATTGTGTTTTTTGTTACATGTAAAACATTTGTGTTTGCTAGTACAGTTTCGGACGCTATGTGTCTTGGAAAAGCAATTCAAGCAAAGACCTTCCTTTTTGATCTCGCTCAATCTTTGATTGTGATTCATAGCTAAGAATTTTGGACATTTACGTATAGGATGAAAGTCCTTAGGACATAGTTGACATTTTGGAGCAGAAACCTTAGTTTGGAAACTATTCAACTTTTTCCCCGTAGCCGAATTAGAATGAAATTTGGGCTTAGAATCATTTCCCTTGGAACTGGCGGAATTTCGAATTTCGGACACGGATTCTAAAGTTCTGTGTCGATTGGTTAGGAAAGAATCTAATTCGGACCACTGGGGTATAGCCGTTTTATCTTTAAGTTGTTGCTCCCACAAGGTCAATGTAATTTCAGGAAGGCGACTTGTACAAAGGAAAACAAATATCGGATCCCATCCTTTTACGTCGATATCATAGAGTTTCAGAGCAGAAATGCTGGAGTTGATATCGCGCTGAATCTGTTTTAAGGCTTTACCTGACTCGGAAGAAATGATTTGTAAATTGAAAAGAACCCGTAACTGACCATTTACAAGGATCCTACGGTTCTCATACCGTAAGCATAAATCTCTCCATGCTAAATCGAAACCTTGGTGGGTTAATGGGCTTTTCTTAACGATTTCCCGAGCCTCCCCTTTAGTTTTCTGTGTAAGGTAGAACAGCTTTTCCACATTACTAGCGCGGGAGTTTGATATGACAGCGGAAAACAGATCGCGAAACGTAGGCCACGAAGCGTAATCGCCACCGAAGGTTTCAATTTCAATGGGCGGAAGATGGATACTATGACCATTTGTCGGCATGGGAGTAGCCTGGGAGGAACCTGAAGAAGCGATAGGGTCGGACACCGAAGGAACGACGACTGGAGGTGAAGGATGACGAAGCGCATCGGAAAGTTCAGACAGTCTTGTCAAGCAGTTGCAGTAAGTAGTATAAGTACTTTTGTATTTCTGTTTAAAGGATTCGAGATCCACTGGATCTTCAGTATCCTCTTCCTTTTCTACTTCTGCAACGAACTTGTCATAGGCTGCCTTCACATGTATCCAACTGGACTTGAGTTCATATCTATGGACTTCAAGTGCATGAAGGGAATTCACTGGATACCGATTATCGTTCAGGTCAGCCTCAAACTCGACAATACTGTCTGCCAAACGGATGAAATTATCTAACGACATTCTGATTTTACTGGTTTTTTTTTTTTTCGAAATGTTGAAACGAAAAAAAAAATAAGGAAAAAAAAGTTGTAAACTTTAGAACAACGGATTCGAATATCAAGTTGACTTTCAGAGGGAAAAATGAAATCGTCTAAATTGAATCGAATTTGACTGTAGAATTCAAATTAAATAAATTTTAATTTTAAGTAGCAGGAAATTATATAAAATCGTTCCTCAAATAACCTAAAATGCTGTAACGAATTCCAAAGGTACTGAAAACTCTGAATAAGTTTCAAATCAAATAGTGATCAGTAACCAAATAATCAAAAAAATCAAAGAATACGTTAAAAACTATTAATCATACGAGTAATTAAGAAAAATTGGGAAAATATGAATGCATACATTTAATTCTCTGAAGAAAATAAGCAATGTACTATTGAAATCAATCAGCTGTTTAAAGTATATAAGTTACCAAAAGTTCATTGACCCTTTTATTAATGGGAAAGGTACGAATTACACTGGAAGTTGTATATAATAATAGGTCTGTTTCCTCATTAAACATGAAAAAATATTTGAACTATTATTTTTGAAATTCCTGCAATTAAAAAATTATGAAATTTTAATTGTGAAAAAGAAGTTGCTCAAACTTAGTAAGCACCTAGTGGACAAAGGAATGAATTGCAAAAGAAAATAGGAAACAGAAGGGCCAAAATAGGAGAATAACAAAAATTTGGTAACTTATGAAAGAAGTAAAAAAGGTTAACAAATAATATATGATATTTATTGTAAATAAATCTTTACGATTAAAAATAAAAGGAAAAATCTTCCACCAGAGTTAAATCGAAAACAAAAAATATACAATAGGTAGATTCCTAAAAAGTATAAACCATAATTCTTAAAAAAGAATATTTTTTCCCTTTAAAACAAATTTTGACCAAATTATAGCATAGACGCAGCTATGCAATTACCCGTATTACAACAATGCGTCTCTCCTTCCAATTAAAAATTTGGAAAAAAATGGAAAAAATACAAATACCAATGTGTTTTATTCTCTTGCTTTAACATGTACGCAAGAGATCAGCACTAATACACCAAACGTTGCAAATACAGAGTAAAGACCTGCTAATAAGAGAAATGCAACTCACTGCAAGAGATTAATTAGTAGGAGATGTGATGTAAATACAGCGTGCGACACAAGAAGGAGAAATGGACAAAGAGTATTTTGTGCGTAAGGGGAAATACTTTGATAAGAGTATCCTTATACACATAGGGTGGTTTTTTTGCAAATATTAAGAGAAGAGGAATTTTATATTTTTGGTGCAAACAAAGAGAGTGTATAAAAGATCAAAATTGCAAACAAAGAGTAACTACAAGGAAAGTACTTATAGGGAAATATATTTTAACAAATATATATTTAAGGGGAAGAGCTGAAAAGGAGAAAGTAAATTAAAGCATACATATGTACATAAAGAAATCATGCATAAGAGACTGAAAAAGAGAAAATGAAAAACACGCGGGAAAAAATCAAATTTAACGAAGAACACCCTACACTGGGACTGCACGTACCGATCGACTTTAGATTTGGACAATATGATTTTACTGGGTTTTGTGTAAATATTTATAGCTAAAAATTAACCCCACAAATTGAATGGTTTTACTTACGATTTCGTCGGACCGTGGTGATGAGAAACCTCTTTGGACAAATATGTCGATAATTCGTAGGGTGTTGCTCAACCTCTTTCTGTTTAGCACAATTCTTTTCGGCTATTTCACTTCTCCTTTTTGTTGTATTTTTTTTTTTTTTTTTTAAATTAATCTTTTTTTTTTCCAATTAACTTTCTTTCAAATTGAATTCTTTCCAATTTTTGTATACTTAATTTTTCTTAGTTTTTATTTTTTTAATTTAATATTCAAATTTTAATTAAATTTTTTCTCTCTTCGTAAAAAACTTAACCACCGATGAAATGCACTTGTCACTAAATAAAAGCAAAATACCAAACGTACCTTGTTAATTTATTGAAGAGAAGAATTGTTTATTTATATGTATGTCTGTATGTATCCTCTTTATGGATGATCCAGTGTAATCTCTGAGAACTTCAGTTTTCCAATCCGGTTCGTGGGGACCAAATGTTGACGTGGGGAAGCAAGGAGTGGGAATCTGGTTGGAAAGTGTATGGAGTTACTCTCAGAGCCAAATAAACAAATTATATTAATAATTTGTTTATTTGGCTCTGAGAGTAACTCCATACACTTTCCAACCAGATTCCCACTCCTTGCTTCCCCACGTCAACAAAGTGATTTAAAAATATAATGATGATGATATAATGTACTATGTATAAATTTATAATATATTTTTAGAATTATTTTTGTAAAGAAGGCAATGAAATGAAAATATAAGAAAAAATGTTAAAACTTGTAAAAACAACATTTGTGTATTTAATGGATTTATAACTCAAAAAATTAAGTAATAGCGGTTTTCACTCTAGGTAGTAAAGTACCCTTGTAGCCATGTTAAGTATGGTAGGTATATTATAAACTAGCTACGTGCACCCGGCGTTGCCCGGGTTTCTTCGAAAAGTAAAGAGAATATTTTTCTATCTATAATAGATATAAAAATTTAGCTAATAACGATAAAATAGTTATTATATATTCCTGCCTTTTTTAATCCTTAAAATCAGTTTCTGGACCAAAAATTCCCTTAAAAATGTAGAAATTGAAAATGAGCCTGAATTTTGACTAATTTGTAGAAAAATTTAAGAAACTTTTTTTGAGAAATTATACTGGAATCAGCATTTTCAATCACTGTTAGGGAACTAAGGACACTTTCAAATTATTTTTTTTATTTTTTCCATGTGCAGTAGATTTAAAGAACTGTTCAATTTAAATTAGGTTACAACTAGTGCTGTAATATTCTACTACTTTTGATTACTCAATACTACTCAATACTTTTCGTTTGGGTACTCAATACTACTCGATACTTTTAACGGTTTTATTTTAAATTAAAAACGAGGAATTTTTCCTTTTTTTAAGTAAAGTTAGACCAGACATCACACCTCTTTTGAGACATTTTATTTTTTTAGATAGCGTCGATAAATATTTGTAACTTTTTAACTATTATTGCAGTGTTTAAATTATTTTTACATTGATTTGATATTGCTAAGAGTTGCATTTCTAATAATGATATGGTCTATATTAGATTTTAGAGCTGTATTTTTTCACATCATAGCCGTTAAATTTAAATAAGTTAAATCCATATACAAGTCTGAAAGTATTGAGTAACTACTTTTTAGTATTGAGTACCCAAAAAATAGGGCAAATACTCGATACTCGATACCCACTACTCAATACTTTAACAGCACTAGTTACAACGTACTTTCAATTGTCGTGCCCCCGGTGTAAAGAGGCAAAAGTCTTCGGGGGCATGTTATTAATTGCAAAAATACGTACCATTAACTGTACAAAATTTCAAGCGATTTTTTTGCTGTTTGAAAAAGTACATGCAATTAAAAAAACTCTGAAACGATTATGAAAAATTCTGCACAAAATCGTGAAAAGTTTGGGCTCATTCATTTCAAATTCCTTTAAAAAGAACAAAATTACGTTTTTTTCTGTCCTAGGACAATATGAAGAATCCTTGATCTTGACAGAGAAAACAAAACTACTTTTAATTTGACAAAAAATTTCGAGTTGTTCATTAAAGAGTAAAATCACCATTTTTTCGTCATTGTTTCTCAAAAATTCTTCCATTTATAAAAAAGTTTGTTTAAAAATATTGTTTTATTCATTAGCTGTTATGCATTTAGACGAAAGATTTGGATGGATTTAGACATCACTTATTAAATCCGAAGAAATAAAGGTTTAAAGATCAAATATCGTTAGATATACAATAAGGTTACCCAAATAATTTTAGTTCTTAAAATACCCACATCTTCCTCTAATTACAAAATTTCGGAATTTGTTAATGGCAAATGGAAAATGTGTGCTGGGATTATTCAAAATCATTATTAAATTTGAAAATCTTGGAATAAATATGGCGCTACATACTTGCATAATTTTTGGTGGATAATTTTCTAAAAGTATAAAAAGATATTGAAAGATGAATTCATCCATATTTTATATGAACAATGCTTTATATGTATGTATCGTTTGAGAGGTCTACCTATATAAGATTTGCAATAGTGCTGTCTTTCAGGAGTAGTCAAATACATATCATTGTTTTTTAGATTTGAGCTGCATTTACAAAATGGTAACCGAATTTATATCAAGATAATTTTTTGATGGTTTATTTAACTTATTGCAGATTTTTATTGTTATCTCGATTTAAAAATAAATTTAAATTTTATATTTTTGATATAAAACTCGATTTGTAGTGAAAATATGAGTGATTTATGATCTTTATTGTTTTCTTGAATTGAGAGTAATTTAAAGTAAATTTTTAAAGAGTTATATAAATAGAAATTTTAAGGGGAGATATGAATGATTTTATAGATGGATTTGTAGATTTAAGTTGAAAATTCGAATATATTATTATGATTATATTATTTACCCTATTTTAGGAGCGGTTTTTGTTCAGTAGTTTTTATTCTGCATACAAAAGTGGCATCGTAGACATTCATTCAACATCTAATATACTTAGTTAATAGTTTTCTCGATCGTAGGAAACTACATCCGATTATCTTTTAAAATTGTTATTTTCTGAGGATATACAGCAGATTACAGGTTTTGAAATAAAAATAGTTTTCCGGTGGAAAATATAAGTGATGGGAGTAATATTTCCACATGCTACTTTCTCAATCGTAGTAAACTACATCCGATTCTGTTTTAAAATAGTTTTTATATCCTACACCACTTTAGTGGTGGGACCATTGGCCCAATCTCCCATACAAAGTCCCTTTCAGAAAATTATTTGAATGATCCTCTTTCAGAAAATTAGTTTTTCATCCATAAATTGCTTAAATGTATCGGAACAAGGTATTACCTTTATTATGAAAAATATTTCACATTATGAAAAATAAATCACATTTAATATTCATAACTGGTGTAGGGTATCTTATGGTCAGTCACGCCCGACTATACTTTCTTACTTGTTTAATTTTGAGGATGAAAATCGATTTTTGATAATAAATTAAATTGATTACAGATTTTTATTTTACCTAATCGTAAAGTAAGTTAAGGACCTAAAAACATTTTAGAGTTTTCAAATAAAAATAAATTTTTGATTAAGATGTTAAATACCTAAATAATAATTCTCATATACTATAAGAAGTATTTATTATTACAGGTCATTACATTTCATTAAGATCACAACAGACCCGAATTAGTTGTATAGGTGTATTTATTCGGATTTGATGTGTTAAACATTCTCTTCCTCAAATTAACCTAACCTTCCACAATAGAACTATTGTCATGCAAAATCTCATGAAGCATAAAATCCAGATCAAAAAGTTGATTCCAAAAATACACTGTCTGTTGCCAAATTTCTTGAAGATTGGTTCATGTTTTTTTTTTATATTTAGCCTAGAAATTTGGTGTACAGCTATACTTACAGTGACCAGACGTTCTGTTATTCAGAACAGTTCTGTATTTTAGAGCCATGTTCTGTATAAATTATTCGTTGCTAAAAAACGTGAAATTGTTCTGTATTTTATTTAGTGTTCTGTATTTGCTTAGTATTTCGTTATTTTTTCAGTTTTACATAAAAACGCATAAGAAATACATAAATATTAAAAAGTTCTGACACAGCTGTATTATCTACATTTTTTTCAACTAGAAACATTTAGTATTTGCTTTTTTTGTACTTCATCATTAATAAATTTTTATTTTTCTTGCACAGTAAAAAATAATACATAACTGGAATGAATTTTGTAATAAATTGTATGAATCGAACATGACTTTTCCCAAACCACTTTCATTCAGAATATTAAAAGTTCATAAAATGTATTTTTATAACGATATTCATTAAATAATTGCATAAAAGTCCATTATTTACTATTCTGTTACTATGTAAAAGAATATATATATATGTATATAAATATATATAATTGTATTATATTATTGTTATAAAAATTATATAATTGTTATAAAAAATTTTCATTTGAGACTTACAGAAAACTACTGAACCGATTTACATGAAATTTGGTATACCAATAGGTCTGAACTAAGGAGAAACCATACACTATATAAGATCTGGGTCGGACGTGGTTTCCCTTTTTACGACAACTTTTTGTAAAACAATTATTATACCATATTTACGTTTAAGCACACGAAAAAGTACTAATCTGATATTCATGAAATCTGTTATAATGAATGTTGTGAAATGAACAGTACGACACATTACATCTCCACGTATAATATCTATATATATAAAATTCTAACGTTACTGACTGACTGACTGACTGACTGATTCACTGACTGATTCATCATCGCACAGCCTAAACGGTTGAAGCTAAAGAGCTGAAATTTGGACAGGAGGTTGGTCTCCCGCCAAATAGATCCACTAAGACGGGATTTTTGGAAATTCGAATGTTTAGGGGGTAAAAAAGGGTAAAAACGGGTAAATTCGGTAAACTTATATCTCCTAAACTAGAAAAGATACAAAAACAGTTTAAAGCTTATCGCCGTTCATTTAAAAAATAAACGGACAGGTGTCTGGTACTTTTTTAAAATTCGGCCCCTTTAGGGAATAAACGGGTAAAAACTGTATTTTGGTACTTTTTTCGCACCCCATGTATCTTTTAAACCAGTGCACATTCAAAAAATATTTTTAACTCCTTCATAACTTAACGAAAAAATAAAAATACGAATTTAGTACTTTTTGGATATTCGGACGTTTAAGGGGTTAAAATTGTACCTATTTTGGTACTTTTTTCATAAAACATTGTTTTTGGTTTATTAACTTATACATATGAATACATAATAACGGGCTCCCACTACGATGTTGCAACTTTTTGGAATAGAATTTTTATTTCGTTAATGGGGAAGAAAAAAGTACCAAAAGGGGTAAAAACGGGAAATTTGATTTTATTCAACCACAATGATCCAATTTAGATAAAATTTTTAAATTTAGAAACACTAAATATCCTAATGGGGTGTTATTTGGAACCCCGGTATCAAGTGATATTTTTTGGTACTTTTCATTCTCCAACTGGTCCTTTTTGAGTTTTCTATGATATTGAAATAGAAACATGAAATTAATAATAAAGGGACTTTTCGCTACTTTTTCGTTCTACACAGGTACTTTTTTGAGTTTTCTTTAAAATTAAACCTAGAAACATGAAATTAAGCATGTAGAGCTCGGAGTAAATGAGAATCTATAAAATGGGACTTTTTGGTACTTTTTCGTTCTTCAAAAGGTACTTTTTGAATTTTCTATAATATTGAACCTAGAAACATGAAATTAAACATGTAGAGACCGGAGTAAATGAGAATCTATAAAAGGGGACTTTTTGGTACTTTTCCGTCCTTCGACTGGTACTTTTTGAGTTTTCTATAAAATTTAACCTAGAAACATAAAATTAAGCATGTAGAGCCCTTAGTAAATGAGAATCTATAAAAGGGTACTATTTGGTACTTTTTCGTCTTTCGACTGGTACTTTTTGAGTTTTCTATAAAATTTAACCTAGAAACATGAAATTAAGCATGTAGAGCCCTTAATAAATGAGAATCTATAAAAGGGGACTTTTTGGTACTTTTTCATCCTTCGACTGGTACTTTTTGAGTTTTCTATAAAATTTAACCTCTCTATAAAATTTAACCTTAGTAAATGAGAATCTATAAAAGGGGACTTTTTGGGTACTTTTTCGTCTTTCGACTGATACTTTTTGAGTTTTCTATAAAATTTAACCTAGAAACATGAAATTAAGCATGTAGAGCCCGGAGTAAATGAGAATCTATAAAAGCGGACTTTTTGGAACTTTTTCGTCTTTCGACTGGTACTTTTTGAGTTTTCTATAAAATTTAACCTAGAAATATGAATTTAAGCATGTAGAGCCAAGAGTAAATGAGAATCTATAATAGGGACTTTTTGGTACTTTTTCGTCCTTCGACTGGTACTTTTTGAGTTTTCTATAAAATTTAACCTAGAAACATGAAATTAAGCATGTAGAGCCCAGAGTAAATGAGAATCTATAATAGGGGACTTTTTGGTACTTTTTCGTCCTTCGACTGGTACTTTTTGAGTTTTCTATAAAATTCAACCTAGAAACATGAAATTAAGCATGTAGAGCCATTAGTAAATGAGAATCTATAAAAGGGGACTTTTTGGTACTTTTTCGTCCTTCGACAGGTACTTTTTGAGTTTTCTATAAAATTTAACATAGAAACATGAAATTAAGCATGTAGAGCCCAGAGTAAATGAGAATCTATAATAGGGGACTTTTTGGTACTTTTTCGTCCTTCGACTGGTACTTTTTGAGTTTTCTATAAAATTTAACCTAGAAACATGAAATTAAGCATGTAGAGCCATTAGTAAATGAGAATCTATAAAAGGGGACTTTTTGGTACTTTTTCGTTCTTCAAAAAGTACTTTTTGAGTTTTCTATAAAATTTAACCTAGAAACATGAAATTAAGCATGTAGAGCCCTTAGTAAATGAGAATCTATAAAAGGGTACTTTTTGGTACTTTTTCGTCTTTCGACTGGTACTTTTTGAGTTTTCTATAAAATTTAACCTAGAAACATGAAATTAAGCATGTTGAGCCCGGAGTAAATGAGAATCTATAAAAGGGGACTTTTTGGTACTTTTTCGTCCTTCGACTGGTACTTTTTGAGTTTTCTATAAAATTTAACCTAGAAACATGAAATTAAGCATGCGGAGGCCTTAGTTAATGAGAATCTATAAAAGGGTACTTTTTCGTCCTTCGACTGGTACTTTTTGAGTTTTCTATAAAATTTAACCTAGAAACATAAAATTAAGCATGTAGAGCCCTTATTAAATGAGAATCTATAAAAGGGGACTATTTGGTACTTTTTCGTCTTTCGACTGGTACTTTTTGAGTTTTCTATAAAATTTAACCTAGAAACATGAAATTAAGCATGTAGAGCCCTTAGTAAATGAGAATCTATAAAAGGGGACTTTTTGGTACTTTTTCGTCTTTCGACTGGTACTTTTTGAATTTTCTATAATATTGATCCTAGAAGCATGAAATTAAGCATCTAGAGCCTGGAGTAAATGAGAATCTATAAAAGGGGACTTTTTGGTACTTTTTCGTCCTTCGACTGGTACTTTTTGAGTTTTCTATTAAATTGAACCTAGAAACATGAAAATAAGCATTTAGAGCCCGTAGTAAATGAGAATCTATAAAAGGGGACTTTTTGGTACTTTTTCGTTCTTCAAAAGGTACTTTATGAATTTTCTATAATATTGAAAATAGAAACATGAAAGTATGCATGTAGAGCCTGGATTAAGTGAGAAACTATAAAAGGGGACTTTTTGGTACTTTTTTGTTCTTCAAAAGGTACTTTTTGAATTTTCTAAAATATTGAACCTAGAAACATGAAATTAAACATGTAGAGCCCGAATTAAGTGAGGACCTATAAAAGGGGACTTTTTGGTACTTTTTCGTTCTTCAAAAAGTACTTTTTGAATTTTCTATAATATTGATCCTAGAAGCATGAAATTAAGCATGTAGAGCCTGGAGTAAATGAGAATCTATAAAAGGGGACTTTTTGGTACTTTTTCGTTCTTCAAAAGGTACTTTTTGAATTTTCTATAATATTGATCCTAGAAGCATGAAATTAAGCATATAGAGCCTGGAGTAAATGAGAATCTACAAGAGGGGACTTTTTGGTACTTTTTCGTTCTTCAAAAGGTACTTTTTGAATTTTCTATAATATTGAACCTAGAAACATGAAATTAAGCAAGTACAACCAAGATTAAGTGATAACCTATAAAAGGGGACTTTTCGGCACTTTTTCGTTCTTCAAAAGGTACTTTTTGAATTTTCTATAATATTGAACCTAGAAACATGAAATTAAGTACGTAGAGCCCGGAGTAAGTGAGAACATATAAAAGAGGACTTTTTGGTAATTTTTCGTTCTTCAAAAGGTACTTTTTGTGTTTTTTATAACATGAAATAAACCATGTGGAGCCCAGAGTTAATGAGAATCTATAAAAGGGGACCCTTTGGTAATTTTTCGTTCTTCAACTGGTACTTTTTTAATTTTCTATAATATTGAACTTAGGAACATGAAATTAAATAAAAGAGGTCTTTTGTTACCTTTTTGTACTTCATTGGTACTTTTTGAGTTTTCTAAAATATTGAATATATAAACATAAATTTAAATTGGCAGATATATATACATTTACAATAATATTTATTTTATTCCATTACGATGAGGGTAGCGAAGCACACTGGGTATAGCTAGTATAATAATAAATATATATTAGACTCTTTTACTCTTTCACTACATAATATCTAAACCGATTTAAATAAAACAAGTAAGAAATTATAGTCGGGCGAGGCCGACCATATAATACCCTACACCTTTGACAAAAATATAATGTGATTTAGTTGCCATAATAAAGTATTTAAGTTGAATTGTACCTTGCCTTAGATATATATACTTAAGCCGTTTATTGTTGAATAAAATTGTGGACATTTAAGTGAAATTTTGATGGGGGCTTTTCATAGGGGCTAGGGACATATGAGAACCTATTATTATGGAATTCGTGAGGGTTATCAAGTCTTGTATACAACTTGGTTTTTGCAGCTTTTTGTCGAGATATGAGTATATTAAACATAATTATGAATTTGGTGAAATAATGGACCGATATAAACCATTTTCAACAGGCTTCATCTACGGTACCATAAAAGATCATGTGCCAAATTTCATTGAATTATCTCCAAAATTGCGACCTGTAGTTTGATTACAAGGTTTAAAAGCCCTATTGGGGGGTTCAGTTGTATGGGGGCTAGGTGAAATAATGGACCGATCTTAACCATTTTCAATAAGATTCGTCCCTGGGACAATAGAAGATCATGTACCAAATTTCATTGAATTATCTTCAAAATTGCGACCTGTAGTTTGATTACAATGCTCGTGATATATATTTCTTATAGTATATGAGAATGATAATTTAGGTAGTTAAAATTTTAATCAAAAATTGATATTTATTTGAAAACTCTAAAATGATTGTAGGCCCTTAACTTACTTTACGATTAGGTAAAATAAAAATCATTAATAAATTTAATTTATTATCAAAAATCGATTTTCATCTAAAGCGTAAAATCGGTTGTAGATTCGTATATCCCATCACTTATATTTTCCACCGGAAAACTATTCTTATTTCAAAACCTGTAATCCGATGTATATCCTCAAAAAAAAAAAACAAGTAAGGAAGTATAGTCGGTCGTGGCCGACCATATGATACCCTACACCAGTTATGAATATTAAATGTGATCTATTTTTCATAATAAAGCATTTATCTGGAATATTACCTTGATTCCGATTTATTTAAGCAATTTATTGACGAAAAACTAATTTTCTGAAAGAGGCTTTATATGGGGGATAGGAGCAAATGTGAACCGATCCCTATAAAATGGGCTGGATAGATTTATATTTATATAATATTTGTCTGTGATAAATTTCATTGCAATAACAGTGAATTAAGTCGATCGGTATACTTAAAGGTGGGTATAGTACTAATATTTTAGTGCGTTACAAACATCAGCACAAACGCATAATACCGTTCCCACTATAGTGGTGTAGGGTATAAAAAATCTAGTTTAAAACAGAATCGGATGTAGTTTACTACGATCGAGAAAATAGCATATGGAAATTTTTTATCAATATTAAATTGTTGTAAATCCTTATATGTATATTACTCCCATCACTTATATTTTCCACTGGAAAACTATTTTTATTTCAAAACCTGTAATCTGCTGTATATCATCAGAAAATAACAATTTTTAAAGAGAATCGGATGTAGTTTCCTACGATCGAGAAAACTATATTAGATCTTGAATGAATGTCTACATTGCCACTTTTGTATTCAGAATGAAAACTACTGAACAAAAACTGCTCCTAAAATAGGGTAAATTTTCGATTATAGAAATCTATAATTTAGGTCTATTAGCACCATCTCTGAAAATTTCGTAGCTGTAGATACAAGAAAAAGAAAAAAGACGTATGTACACATTTATTTTCTCTTTTGTAACAGCCGGTTACGTCTAAATTTTCCTTTAAAATATATTAAACTAGCTGCGTGTACCCAGCGTTGCCCGGGTTTCTTCGAAAAATAAAGAGAATATCTGTAATGACTTTTTTGAAATACCCAGAAAAAATTTTCATTACCAAATAATGAGTTAAAATGTTAAAATAATTACTATTCACTACTTCTATTTTAACATGGCGATGTCATTGGAGGCAAGTACTTACTTAAGCTTACAAGTAGTGACTTAAACAATATAATACTTTGATGTCACAAAATGAATAGTTACATGTAAGGACTATAATAATTTCTTCATCGTAATGGATTAAAATTGTCATAGTTAGTAATAACTAAATAACTATTGAAGTATAAGGCCAACAATATGTAGTTCAAATGTAATGAATTTTATTATGAATCAAAATAACAACAGAAACATTTATTTATATTAATATATACAAATGTAAAACAAAGAACATAAAACATAAAAAAAACTTAAAAGAACAAAAAACTAAATTAAATATTAAGAAGAGTTCTTTTAAATTTCATCTAAATTTATAGTTACAGTAGTTTTCCGATTTAACGAACATTCGTTTCTACGAACATCGCATTTAGCGAACTATCAATATTTTTTCATTGAGTACCTTACATAACGAACAAAAAATACTTTTGGTACTCAGTTTAACGAACAAATATAAATAAAATAATTGAAATTAGAGTTAAATTAACAAAAATAACTAAAAACAAGTCAGAGTGCTATATTCGGCTGAGCCGAATCTTAAATACCCTCCACCAGCTACTTATACATATATTAATACTTTTCTAATTGATCAAATATTTGTAAGCTTACAAGTAGTGACTTAAACAATATAATACTTTGATGTCACAAAATGAATAGTTACATGTAAGGACTATAATAATTTCTTTATCGTAATGGATTAAAATTGTCATAGTTAGTAATAACTAAATAACTATTGAAGTATAAGGCCAAAAATATGTAGTTCAAATGTAATGAATTTTATTATGAATCAAAATAACAACAGAAACATTTATTTATATTAATATATACAAATGTAAAACAAAGAACATAAAACATAAAAAAAACTTAAAAGAACAAAAAACTAAATTAAATATTAAGAAGAGTTCTTTTACATTTCATCTAAATTTATAGTTACAGTAGTTTTCCGATTTAACGAACATTCGTTTCTACGAACATCGCATTTAGCGAACTATCAATATTTTTTCATTGAGTACCTTACATAACGAACAAAAAATACTTTTGGTACTCAGTTTAACGAACAAATATAAATAAAATAACTGAAATTAGAGTTAAATTAACAAAAATAACTAAAAACAAGTCAGAGTGCTATATTCGGCTGAGCCGAATCTTAAATACCCTCCACCAGCTACTTATACATATATTAATACTTTTCTAATTGATCAAATATTTGTAAAAATAAGTTTTCTCGTGTCTTGAATAGAAAAAATACAAAGATTTAAACAGCTTAAATCTATTACAATTCCATGATTTATTGAACATTACAAACACCATTTTCTTTATATTTTTATAGCGCTTAGCGATATTTAGTATTTTGCATGTATACATGTGTGTAAAAGATTTAAGGATTTTCAAAATAAATATATATAATTTTGTTCTACACAAATTGATAATGCAACTAGTTAAATACGGTTAAAGCGCTTTTAGGGGCAGGACATAGTATGGGAGATATGACCAATTATAGACCGATTGTAAAAAATTCTTTAAGCTAAATTTCTGTTCATAAAAGCTATATTTCAGTAAAATTTTGTATCTATATCGTAATTTAGTAATAAGTAATGTGTGTTTAAGTGATTTTCTGAAGGGAACCTTGTATGGGACCGACCGCACCCATGTTATGAACCGATCGTGAAAAAATCTTGAAATAGAATTTTTGTATACAAAATTAATATTTGGGCCTAATTTTTTATCAATAGCTTTATTTGGTAATGAGTAATGTGCGTTTAAGAGATTTTCGTAAAAGGACCTTGTATGGGAGCTATGACCAATTATGTATATAAAGACAAAATTTCAAAATTCTGTATCTATATCATTATTTGGTAATGAATATTGTGCATTTAAGTGATTTTCTGGAGGGGACCTAGTATAAGAGCTATGACCAAATATGGACCGATCGTAAAACAGTTTTATAGTTTAATTTATGTATATAAGAGCAATATTTTTGCCAAATGTATGGATATCAATATTTTGTAATGAGTTATGTGCGTTTAAGTGATTTTCGGGAGGGAACCTTGTATGGGAGCTATGACCAAAGTTGGACCAATCATGAAAAAATTTTCAAATAACATTTCTGTGTACAAAAATAGTATTTATTCCAAATGTTTTATGGGTATCACTATTTGATAATGAGTTATGTGCCTTTAAGTGTTTTTCTGAAAGGGACCGATAGGAAAACAAATTCACAGTAATATTTGTCTGTATATGAGCAATGCTTGTGCTAAACTTTATATAAATATCTTAATTTAGTAATTAGTTATGTGCGTTTAAGTGATTTTCGGGAGGGGACCTTGTATGGGAGCTATGACCAATTATGGACCGCTCGGAGAAAAATTTCACAGTAATATTTTCATGCATATGAGCAGTACTTGTACCAAATTTTATGTGGATATCTTAATTTTGTAATGAGTTATGTGCGTTTAAGTGATTTTTGGGAGGGGACCTTGTATGGGAGCTATGACCAATTATGGACCGCTCGGAGAAAAATTTCACAGTAATATTTCTGTGCATATGAGTAATACTAGTACCAAATTTTATATGGATATCTTAATTTAGTAGTGAGATATGCGCGTTTTTTTCGGGAGGGGACCTTGTATGGGAGCTATGACCAATTATGGATTGATGGAACAAAAATTTCACAGTAATATTTCTGTATGTGAGAGCACTACTTGTACCAAATTTTATATGGATGTCTTAATTTAGTAATGAATTATTTGCGTTTAAGTTATTTTCGGGAGGAGACCTTGTATGGGAGCTATGTCCAATTATGGACTGATCCAGAAAATTTTTTCTCTGAATGAATTCTATTCACATAAGATTTTAATTTGTAAAATTTTGTAAAGGTTTCGACATTGTGAAGGAAGTTATTAACAAAAAACCCATTTTCCGGGAATATGTACTTTTGAATGGGAGGTATATGAAATTGTTGACAGATTCTGGCAATTTTCAGCAGGAGTCAAGCTCTTGTGTAGAAACGAATGTGTGGTGATTTTCATGGAATTATCTTGCATAGTTTTCGAGAAAATTACATCAAAATGAGTAAAAAGTGCTTATTTTTTCGAGGTTGTTTCAAATTTTGATTCATAACTTTTCCCGGTGTGAACCGATTTTGCCTATTTTCAATACCAAACTGCCTAGGACAATAGTAAATATTTTGGGTGAATTTCGTTAATTTTTGTTACTTCGTGTTAACGTGAGAATGTTTTATACAGACAGACAGAGGAAGGACGGACAGACGGACATAGCTAAATCGACTCAGAATAAGGTCCTAGAATATATATATACTTTGTTGGGTCTCAGATGAATATTTCTTGGTATTACACACGGAATGACAAAGTTATATATACCCTCTATCACCACTGATGGTGGTGGAGGGTATAACAAGTAAGAAAGTATAGTCGGGCGTGACCGACCATATGATACCATACACCAGTTATGAATATTAAATGTGATCTATTTTTCATAATAAAGCATTTATCTGAAATATTACCTTGATTCCGATTTATTTAAGCAATTTATTGACGAAAAACTAATTTTCTGAAAGAGGTTTTATATGGGGGATAGGAGCAAATGTAAACCGATCCCGATAAAGTGGTCTGGATAGATTTATATTTATATAATATTTGTCTGTTATAAATTTCATTGCAATAACAGTGTTAATAAGTGAATTGCGGATATTCAAGTCATTTTCCGAAGGGGGGCTTTGTATGGGGGCTAGGGTCAAATGAAGTCCGATCATTTCGAAATTCGGCAAGGCCATCAAGGCTTGTATAAAACTTAGTTGTGCGAACTTTTATCGAGATACATTTATATTATACAGAATTATGAGCTCAAAAGCCCTTTTCGGGGGGTTCAGTTGTATGGGGGCTAGGTGAAATAATGGACCGATTTTAGCCATTTTCAATAGGCTTCGTCCTTGGGTCAAAAGCAACGTGTATGCCAAATTTCATCAAATTATCTTGAAAATTGCAACCTGTACTTTGATAACAACGTTTACATGGACACACGGACGGTCGGACGGACGGGCGGACATCCTTAAATCAACTCAGAAAGTGATTCTGAGTCGATCGGTATACTTAAAGATGGGGACAGTACTAATATTTTACTGCGTTACAAACATCAGCACAAACGCATAATACCCTTCCCACTATAGTGGTGTAGGGTATAATCATTTCAGAAAAGCTTCGACGTTATTAGGAGGGGTATTTACTTTTCCATTGCTTTCGAATATGGATTCGAGAGTTGATTTTTTCTAATTTAGTAAAATGAAGAATCTAGATAATCTGAGATTTTTTATTAAAGATTTATACAGTAATTTTGACATACCGGACATCCAACTTTTGCACGATATTTTGTGCAGGTAAGTCAAAAATGCAGTTAACTTTAATGCACTTACCTGCACATTGATGCTGGTAAGTTCATTTAATTTTACTGCCCAAAAAAGCAGCTAACAGCAAATAATTTTTATGAAATAAAAAACTAACATGTTTGTAGGTATTATTTTTAATTCATTTCATATTTATTAAAAGAAAAACACATTCCTTATAAAAAAATTAACTAAAAGAACTAATACTTATTCATTTAAGTAACAAAAAAAAAAAACATAAAAATAAGTTTGGAGATCGTTTAGTTCACATATGTACATACTAAGTAGGTATTTAAGAAAAAAAATCAGTAATAGTTTTTTGTTTAACTGCCTTTATGGATTCTTTTACCATTTCTGTTTCTATTTGGTCAATGGGTAAATCAATACTTTTAAAAAAACAATACTTTTGAACAATATTTAATGCTTTCTAAGCTTCTTTCAGTGAAGGTACTATATCTACCTCCTCATCTTCTTCATCTTCGGGTACGTTTTCTATGCCAATATCTGAGTTGTCATTTCCGATAACATCAATTATTTCGGTTTCAGTTAAATGTCCATAGCAGTCAACATCGTCATCACAGTGTATGTATTCCACGCTGTCAGGCATAATATTTGAGAGATTAACTTCTTTATTGATTTCAATATCATTTTCTGGAAGCGTAATAATAAATCCAGCCTAAAAAATATAGAGAATGTAATTATAAAATATGAATATTATTATTTTGCTAATTTACTTTACGGAAACAATTTGAAATACATGACGGCGTCACTAACCACCAAGACCGTTTAATGAAATAAAGTGCGTCCAGAAGGGATATAGATTTGTAAAAATCTTTTACAGACATATCCCTCTCTAATGCCGAAATTTGTTTACTGACAATTATTTGTCTATAATAAGCCTTAAATGTCGATATTATGCCCTGGTCCAACGGTTGGATTAGGGCAGTTGTGTTTGGAG
Source organism: Lucilia sericata (assembly GCF_015586225.1). Taxonomy (NCBI): domain Eukaryota; kingdom Metazoa; phylum Arthropoda; class Insecta; order Diptera; family Calliphoridae; genus Lucilia; species Lucilia sericata. Next base: position 58,707 of record NW_023995105.1, on the reverse strand, counting down.
GTAGAAAATGTACGACTACATTCTCCAAGATTACCGTCTTATGACAGCTGGCGTTGTCAACAACTAAAACAATTTTTCGATTCATTTTTTTTTATTTCCATGTCCAACGTGTGTAGTATTTCTTGCCACAAAGTGGATGTCATCCATGCCTTTTTGTTAGAAAAATATGGTACAGGTGAATTTAAACCTTTCAAGCACCGTGGATTTTTTGCTTTTCCAATTGTGTACACCTTTTTGAATGTCCCAGTTGCATTACAAATAAATAATAAAGTCAGTCTTACTTTTTGACTTTTGTGGCCAACTGGTTGAACATCTGGACGGTAATAATAATATAATATCGTCAGCATTCATTATATTTTCCGATGAATAATCTTTTAAAAGGTCCGGCAAAATGTTTTCAATATAGTTGTTTGCACTGTCAGCATTGTTGTCTGATGCCTCGCCGTGAATTGCACCAATTTTAATATTTTGACGTTTCTTCCACCTAAATAGCCAATTGCTATCTGGATCAAAGTCTTCTCCCAGATCTACTGCAAATTCTTTGGCTTTTTTTAAGAGCACTATGCTACTTACAATAGCACCTTTACTTCTTTGCTGATCGAACCAAAGTGCCAGTGCCCTTTCAACATTATCATGGATGCCTTTTCTGTTCCTTTTTTTCTTCATATTATTTGTACCAGAAGCTTTATATATTTCATCTTTCTTTTTCAAAATGCGGTTCACAGTAGATATATTACATTTATATTTTAAACAAATTGTTTTTTTTTTCAATATGTTCTTCTTCAATTTCTTTAATTATTTTAATTTTTTCTTTTATTGATAAAGCTGTTTACTTTTTCTTAGACATTTTCACTTTAAAATTCACTTTTCAACAAAAGATTAATTTGTTTACATTTTTTATAAACAAAACAATAAATCAGTGTTGACAGCTAAGAGTTTTCAATTAGAGCTTTGCGATTTTTTCGTCTAAAAATAACAACAAATTTGCTAATATTGCAACTTTTAATATTATTGTGAAGTTTACAACATTTTTTTGTTCAAAATAGTTTTTTCTGATTTTGTTTTGATTTAATCAAGTATTAGGCAGCTAAATGAATTTTTTTTTTTTTTTTTTTTTTTTATGAAAACTAGCTATTGCTCCCAAAAGAATTAGGCACTTATCTTATATGTGCAGGTATGAACAATGCACTTAAATTAAAGAATTTATGTGGAATTTGGTAAAATAAATATACAAAACACATATTTTGTGCACTTATATGCAAAATGCTCTTAAGTGAAATACAGGTAAGTCAAAACTACTGTACAAAAATATGAGATAATCAAATCTACAATCCTTAATGTCGCAAAAACTAATGTTGATCGAATTAGAAAATCGAGAGAAAAAATGTTTAGAGAGGCCAAAGTATACTTTTCTAGAAGCTCGTGCTTAACCCGAATCTGGCCTCAGAATTTGAAATCATAGATATTGGTGCTCAAAATAAAGACTTTGCCAATCGTATACCTTAACATTTCGCTTTTATTTTTCGGCAAACTTACAAGTCCCCTTTGTGACCATAATTTTTTCCAATAAAAATCAATTGTAAAAAACGATATGTTATAGAATAAACAATTTAAAAAGTTTCTACAGGATATTTACAGGAATCGCTGTAAAATAAATGAAAAAAAATCGATTTTTTAAAACTTTTGGTTCAGATATCTCAAAGAAGGAAAACAATGAAACAATTAAACTGAATTCGCCCTGTAATAACTTTACATTAATCTATTTCCTAAAGAATTCTGAGGCCAGGTTCAGATTCATCGCAATTCCAGCCATTGGGTTTAAACTTCTTTAAGAATTATGTCGTCCGAGTGCTTTTCCAGAACGTAGATTAGTTTTACGAAATAAACTGTGTTTTTTCAGATTTCTTTATTGTTTTCACTTTGTGATATAAATTGCTAATTTTTCGTAAAATTCTTCTAAAATATTGTCAAAAGTAATCACATTTCCTGAAACATATTTTTATAAATTAGATTTTATGTAATTTTAATTATTTTGTAAGGACCCAAAATGTTGGCATTTTGAGCCACACATTGTTTTTGCCATACTTTGTTTTTTTTTTTTAAATAAATAAGGTATTCACGGCATCGGTGTTTTATTTGGAAGGCAATGGATTACATCCATCAAAGGGAGCGGATTACATCCGCCAATGTGTGTTTGTTTCTTTTCAGATAAAAAAACGATCAATTCAGCCCTGAGTAACAGAGTAACAGAACAGTGACATAGAGAGAGGGATTCAGCCAAAGAGAATTCAGCTAGAGAGAACGAGAAGGATATTCAGCCAGAGAGAGGGAAGATATTCAGTAAGAGAGAAGAAATGTATTCAGCAAGAGAGAACAAGAAGATATCCAGCCAGAGAGAAGGAGAACAGTCGGATGGGGAGAATAGGCACTAAAATCGTTAACGGTCCAAACTTATGAGAGGAGCATTACTACAAAACTACTGAATTTGTAGTTACAGAGGACTATAAAAGAGGATGTAAACGAACAATCAGTCTCTTTTTTGCGGTGTAACAAGTGAACAGCTAAGATGTGTGTGTCTGTTAGAAAACTACAGTGAGCAGTGCTAGGTTAGCAAGAAACACAGTAAGGCTAAGATTAGGTCCCTGGTTTACAATCAGTGGACAAACAAAAAACCTTTAACGGATTTACATCTGCTAGAGGAAGATTAGGGCAGAGGTGATAGACATTTTCCCTGGAATTTACACTCGGGAAAATTAGGGTCAAGAAAGAATTCTAGAATTACATTCTAGAAGAAACCCGTAGGCAAGCACTGGCTCAGCGCAAAAGCGATAGAAACCTTCCTGGAAGTTTACTCTCGGAAGAGCTAGGAACAAGAGAAAATCTCTAGAATTTACATTCTAGATATTCCCAAAGGTAGGAGTTAGAGGGCAGGATTGGAGGGACACCGACACGCATTCACAACCCGGCCAGCGAGACAAGTTCGTGTTAAGTGATATAAGTATTAACAAGTTAGATTGCTATATTCGGCACTGCCGAATCTTAAATACCCTCCACCTGCAAACTACTTTTTATTAAAACCCAAAATAAATATGTTATAGGGCAGAATTTATAGTTTATACTAAAGAAATAAATTTTACTTAAGTATTAAAGTACATACTAAGTACTTAAGTACTTAATTTTCCTTATGAAGAACTGTAAAACCCGGCACATGTTTTGTTTCCGTAATTAAGATACTATTTATTTGTAACTTATTTATGCATGTATGTATGTAACTAATTTTGATTAGGACAAGAAACATTTGTATTAAGTGATTTTCAGATATCGACCGATTATTCTTCGACCTATTATGTTCCGATCCTGCCAATAACTTATATGGGAACTATGACCAATAATGTACCAATTCGAAAAAAAAAAATTCAAAATGATTTATCTATACACAGAACATACTCATGTCGAGTTTAATAATAAATTATGTGGTATTATGTGGTTTTCAGAAGTGAACCTTATATGGGAGCTAGTTATAGACCGATGCTGAAGAAATTCCTTATATGGAATGTAACCAATTATGGACCGATGTGGAAATTTTTCACCAATGATTTACATATACAAAACAAATTCACGTCGAGTTTTACCCTGATAGCTTCATTTATCAATGAATTATGCGCATTTAAGTGATTTTCGGATGTGGACCTTATATGTGAGCTATGACCAATTATGGACCGATCCGAAAAAAAAGAATTCGTAAAATAATTAATATTTATACACAAAACATATTCATATCGAATTTTATCCCGATAGCTTTATTTATCAATGAATTAAGCTTGTTTAAGCGATTTTAGGATGTGGACCTTATATGGGAGCTAGTACCAATTGTGAACTGATCCGGAAAAAATTTCACTGAATGATTTATATCTATATACAGAACATATTCACCTCGGGTTCTACCCTGATAGCTTTATTAATCAATGAATTATGCGCATTTGAGTGATTTTCGGATGTGGACCTTATATGGGAGCTATGACCGATTATGGACCGATCCGGAACAAATTTCGTAGAGTAATTCATATACACACAAAACACATTCATGTCAAATTTTATCCAGATAGCTTTATTTATCTATGAATTATGCTCGTTTAAGTGATTTTCGGATGTAAACCTTATATGGGAGCTATGACCAATTATGGACCGATCCGGAAAAAACTTCCGTAAAATGATTTATGTATATACAAAACATATTCATGTCGAATTTTATCCCGATAGCTTTATTTTTCAATAAAATATGTTCATTTAAGTGATTTTCGAAAGTGGACCTTATATGGGAGCTATGACCAATTGTGGACCGATACAGATCTAAGTCGGTAGTTTTAATTCCTGTTCATATAAAGTCAATATGTACAAAATTTTGTGTTGATACCGATATATTTGAGGAAGTTATTAACGATAAATTAATTTCCGGGAATATGTACCTTTGTATGGGGGCTATGGGAAATTTGGGATCGATTGTTACAATTTTAAACATAATTAATCTATAGATGGACAAAATAATCTGTGACAAAATTTGTCGAATTATCTTTGGTAGTTTCTGAGAAAACTACTCAAGAATTGGGGAAAAAAACTTAATTTTTTTGAGGTAGTCTGAAATTTTTACTCATTACTTTTTACGGTGTGAACCGATTTTGCTTATTTTCAATACCAAACTGCTTGGGAAAACAATGAATACTCTCAGTGAATTTGGTTGATTTTATTTGCTTAGTTTTAGCGTGTGCGTGTTTTAACCAGACAGACAGACAGACGGACATAGCTAAATCGACTCAGAATTTCATAAGGATCCAGAATATATATACTTTCTTGGGTCTAAGATGAATATTTTTTGGTGTTACACACGGAATGACAAACTTATATATACCCTCTATCACCACTGATGGTGGTGGAGGGTATAAAAATTTAAATCTGAGGGCTCCAAGCCCCCAGATTAAAATCCGCACTGTTTTTTACCAAATATTCAGATGAATATTAAAGTTCTTTCTGCAAAATTTGAAGAATTTAGTTCTATTAGTTTACCAGATAAACCAATTTTTGTATTTAATTCATATGGGAGGTGCCACGCCCTCTGCTGCTTGTCCGCCTACTTTTTGTCCTAAATAATCATATTGACACCCTACAAAATTTGATGACTCTAACTGTCATATTATCTCAGATATACTGATTTAATATTTTCTTTATAGGGGCGTGGCTACTCGCCCGATTCAAATTTCAAAATAGTCTGACATTTTTACTCATAACTTTTTACGTTGTGAACCGATTTTGCTGATTTTCAATACCAAACTGCTTAGGAAAACAATGAAAACTCTCAGTGAATTTGGTTGATTTTATTTGCTTAGTTTTAGACGGACAGACGGACATAGCTAAATCGACTCAGAATTTCATAAGGATCCAGAATATATATACTTTGTTGGGTCTAAGATGAATATTTTTTGGTGTTACACACGGAATGACAAACTTATATATACCCTCTATCACCACTGATGGTGGTGGAGGGTATAAAAATACTTGAAAAGAAAAAAAAAACAAATATATATAAGCATAAAAATGTTCAGTAAAGCTCGAGAGATAGAAAAAAAGAACATTTGAAAGCGTGTATTAAAATTTTATGTAAAGGAATCCTGGACACTCGACATGCTCATCGAAGAGATGATAGAGCTCGACAAATTGTACCCACTGTAGAAGAGACCAAAATTAATCCAACGGCAGCATGCAGGAGATGCGGGCAAGAAGGACATGGCTACCGTTTTTGCCAAAACGAGACTGTGTTGTTCTGCTGGCAATGTGGCAGAAGAGGTGTGAGGACCCGTGAGTGCTGCCGAAGAAATGCGGGAAACGCCAGAGGACCAAGCCATCAGCAAGGGGAGGCTGCGGCCCTGAACAGACAAACCTTGTCCCAGTAAGTGCTTTCCGTCAAACGGAAACCCGATTGCTGGCCCAGGTCCAACTTGGAAGCCTGCACAAAGAGGCTACAATCGATACAGGCGCCTCGAGTAGTTATGTAAGCGAGCGTGTCGCCGAAGAATTAAGAGAGCAGAGTCAGATGATTCCCGTGGATAGCAGGATCAGCTTAGCGAATGGTACCACAGTAGAAGTTAGAGAAGTTATGAGAGTGAGGGTGAGATTAGGCAGCAGAAGTTGCCAAATAGAGATGGGTGTTATGCCAAGCATGCTGGACGAAGTGCTGCTAGGCTTAGATTTCTTGAGAGCTGTGGAGTTTGAGATGCAGTGTGGTGACCAGAAAGTTAAGTTTAGCCCTGTTTCCCAACAGGTAACGATGGCAGTAGAGGAGCAGGCAGTGATGGCAGGCGAAGAAGCACTTAGTGAAGATGAAGTAATTTCTCGGTGTCTGGAGAGTGAGTTAGACAAGTTCAAAGATGTCAAGGGTCCTACAAATTTGGCTGAGCACCAAATCACATTGAGAGATGATAGACCGGTCCGACAAAGGTACACGCAACGCAATGCCGAAATGCAAAGGCTGATCAATGAAGAAATCGATGAACTGTTGAGAAATGGATGTATAGAGCCCTCAAAGAGTCCCTACAGTGCACCCATTGTCATGGCACCAAAGAAAAATGGTACCCTTAGATTGTGTATTGATTACAGGCAGCTCAATGCCAAAACGGTGGCCGATGCATACCCCTTGCCACGTATTCACGCCATTCTAGACCGGCTGCGTAATTCAAAGTTCATTAGCAGAATAGATCTTAAAAATTGGTACTGGCAAATACCAATGGCAGAAGACAGCAAAGAATACACAGCATTCACAGTGGCTGGGAAAGGTTTGTTCCAGTGGAAGGTGATGCCATTTGGGTTAACGTCAGCTCCAGCGACGTTTCAGAGAACGTTAGATAGAGTAATGCAGAAATGGAAACCCACGCCTTTGCCTACCTGGACGATATTGTGGTGCTGGGAAATTCGTTGGAAGAGCACATGGCCAACTTGAAAGAGGTGTTAGAAGACTTCGAGAAGCGCGACTGAAGATAAACCAAGAGAAATGTAAGTTTTTCCAGAAATAAATAAAATATTTAGGCCACGTAGTCAATGAAGGCGGAATCAATACCGATCCCGAGAAGATTGCCGCTATCCAAGAACTCCAACCCCCAAGGAATGTGAGAGAACTGCGAAGATGTCTCGGAATAGCTTCGTGGTATAGAAGATTTGTCCCCGATTTTTCACAGATTGTACATCCCCTGACCTCGTTGCTAAAGAAAGGTAGGCATTTTCGTTGGAACGAAGAGCAACAGGAAGCATTCGAGCGTTTGAAGAAACTCTTAACAGAAGCCCCAGTTTTAGCTTGCCCCGATTTCTCGAGGAAATTCACTCTTCAGACTGATGCGTGTGATTACGGTTTAGGAGCGGTTCTGACCCAAGAGTTTGAAGGTCAAGAGAGGGTGATATCGTACGCTAGCCGCAGATTAAACCCTGCCGAAATGAATTATTCAGCGACCGAGAAGGAGTGTTTAGCGATAGTGTGGGCCATCAGGAAATTACGGCCATATCTAGAAGGCTATCATTTCACGGTAGTGACTGACCACCTTGCACTTAAGTGGCTCAACTCGATTGAGAGTCCCTCAGGCAGAATAGCTAGATGGGCCTTAGAGCTCCAACAACATAGTTTCGATATTCAATACCGCCGCGGAAAACTTGTGGTAGCAGACGCCCTATCCCGTGACCCGGCAAATGTGTGCCAAGCTATTCAAGACAGGCCAGTGGAGTGCAGTTGGTGGAAAAGAAAATTTGATGAAATGAGCAAAGAGCCAGAGAAGTTCCCAGACGTCCTTATTCTCGAAGGGCAACTTTATCGGCACCTCCCGACGTGCGATAAAGACGAAGAATATGCTCCCTGGAAGCTGTGTGTCCCCTCATACCAGCGCCAGAGAGTGTTGCAAGAAAACCATAACGCCCCGACTGCCGGTCACCTCGGCATAAGAATAACCATGGCACGTGTTACGAAGAAGTATTATTGGCCCGGAATGTTCAGAGACATTCGTACTTATGTCAGAAACTGTGAAATATGTCAACAGCATAAACGCAACCAACTGCTCCCCGCAGGACAAATGCTGTCACGTATCGCAGAAGAACCATGGTCTATAGTTTGCGCAGACTTTGTAGGCCCTCTACCAAGGTCAAAGCATGGAAACTCGATGCTGCTAGTTTTCACGGACAAATTTTCCAAGTGGTCAGTTCACCAGTAAGATGTTTCGTGAATACCTCAAAGAAATTGGTGTTCGTCACCAGTTGACTGCCCCTTATACGCCCCAAGAAAATCCCACAGAACGTGTCAATCGCACCGTAAAGACCATGATCGCACAGTACGCTGGATCTAATCAGAAAACATGGAACGAGGTAATCCCAGAAATACAATTAGCCATAAACACGGCTAAGTCAGACACAACCCAGTATAGCGCCGCTTTTCTGGTACAAGGAAGAGAACCGAGACTTCCTGCCGCGTTGTACGATGAAGTAACTCCAGGAACGGGAACATCAACCCAAAACCCACAAGAAAAGGCCGAAATGTTGATGCACATATTCAGCTTAGTAAGAAGGAACCTCGTTATAGCAGAAGAAATGGAATCCTAAAGTAGGAGAACTGGTATGGGTTAAAGAACACCATTTGTCCAGTGCAGCGGACAGTTTTGGGGCCAAACTCGCCCCGAAGTTTGCAGGACCGTACCGCATTCACCGATTAATATCGTCCGTAATTGTTGAAGTGCGTGAAGACGGTGAAAAGAGCTCGCGAACTGCTCACGTGAGTGAAGTAAAAGCTTATAGTGGTCCGCCGGCTGTAAATGACGTGAAGAAATCAAGTGAATTATAAAGTGAATTATGAAGTGAATCATAAACGGTCATGAGAATGAAATTAAAAGAAATATGTGTATTATGAAATATATAAATATAAAAAGTACCCTAAAAAAAACAAGTAAGAGTGCTATATTCGGCTTTGCCGAATCTTATATACCCTTCACCATAGTGTATTTAATAAATATCAATTTCATAAAATTTAAATGTATTTCATTTTCCCGACTATATCATTATTATAGCAATAGCAAAACAAAATGAACAACAACAAGTTAGATTGCTATATTCGTCACTGCCGAATCTTAAATACCCTCCACCTGCAAACTACTTTTTATTAAAACCCAAAATAAATATGTTATAGGGCTGAATTTATAGTTTATACTAAAGAAATAAATTTTACTTAAGTATTAAAGTACATACTAAGTACTAGGGTGATCGATTATTCGACATTTTCCAAAAACCGGTTTTCGAATAGTTCGAATAGTTGACATTTAAAAAAAACCGGTTGATATTTTTCAAATTCAGAAAAAACCGGTTAACCGGTTTTTCATTATAAATAAAAAAACATATTTTAATTTGAAAAACTTAATGTTTATGTTTAAATTTGATTAATAAAACATGGCCCGAAATGATTTTTAACAGTTTAGAAGATTATAACTTTAGATCTAGTCGTCTGATTTACATTATTTCTTTAATATAAAAAAATTAGGAAAAAAGTGGGACACTTCTGTTAAACATAAGGTAATCATAGCTTATTTTAAAAGCCCTGTTTAGGAAATTTGCATAGGCATTCCAACACTTCCATAAAATTTCAGCCGTAAATTAATTATTGTAATTGGAATATAATCTTAAGATTGATAAAATTTTATCAAATAGTTATCAATTTTACAAATAAATTTTTTTTAATTAATTAGGAAAATCAAAAAAGTTTAACTAAAGGAGCTTTAGAAAAATATACGCTAGCTCCTCGACTCGAATATTTTTAAAATTTAGGCGGGCTGTATTATTATTTACTTAAAAATTTCATTTAAATAATCTTTGAATACAAAGCAAATAAAAGTATTCGAAACCGGTTTTTAAAAAGTGAAAAAACCGGGTTATTCGATATTCGAAAAATCAACATTAAGAAAACACCGACACTGGTAAAGCAGAAAAAAACGGTTTTAAAACCAGTTAAAAAATCGAGTCGATCACCCTACTAAGTACTTAAGTACTTTATTTTCCTTATGGAGAACTGTAAAACCCGGCACATGTTTTGTTTCCGTAATTAAGATACTATTTATCATTTTGTAACTTATTTATGCATGTATGTATGTAACTAATTTTGATTAGGACAAGAAACATTTGTATTAAGTGATTTTCAGATATCGACCGATTATTCTTCGACCTATTATGTTCCGATCCTGCCAATAACTTATATGGGAACTATGACCAGAAGTGAACCTTATATGGGAGCTAGTTATAGACCGATGCTGAAAAAATTCCTTATATGGAATGTAACCAATTATGGACCGATGTGGAAATTTTTCACGAATGATTTACATATACAAAACAAATTCACGTCGAGTTTTACCATGATAGCTTCATTTATCAATGAATTATGCGCATTTAAGTGATTTTCGGATGTGGACCTTATATGTGAGCTATGACCAATTATGGACCGATCCGAAAAAAAAAAATCGTAAAATAATTAATATTTACACACAAAACATATTCATATCGAATTTTATCCCCATAGCTTTATTTATCAATGAATTAAGCTTGTTTAAGCGATTTTAGGATGTGGACCTTATATGGGAGCTAGTACCAATTGTGAACTGATCCGGAAAAAATTTCACTGAATGATTTATATCTATATACAGAACATATTCACCTCGGGTTCTACCCTGATAGCTTTATTAATCAATGAATTATGCGCATTTGAGTGATTTTCGGATGTGGACCTTATATGGGAGCTATGACCGATTATGGACCGATCCGGAACAAATTTCGTAGAGTAATTCATATACACACAAAACACATTCATGTCGAATTTCATCCAGATAGCTTTATTTATCTATGAATTATGCTCGTTTAAGTGATTTTCGGATGTGAACCTTATATGGAAGCTATGACCAATTATGGACCGATCCGGAAAAAACTTCCGTAGAATGATTTATGTATATACAAAACATATTCATGTCGAATTTTATCCCGATAGCTTTATTTTTCAATAAAATATGTTTATTTAAGTGATTTTCGAAAGTGGACCTTATATGGGAGCTATGACCAATTGTGGACCGATACAGATCTAAGTCGGTAGTTTTAATTCCTGTTCATATAAAGTCAATATGTACAAAATTTTGTGTTGATTCCGATATATTTGAGGAAGTTATTAACGATAAATTAATTTCCGGGAATATGTACCTTTGTATGGGGGCTATGGGAAATTTGGGATCGATTGTTACAATTTTAAACATAATTAATCTATAGATGGACAAAATAATCTGTGACAAAATTTGTCGAATTATCTTTGGTAGTTTCTGAGAAAACTACTCAAGAATTGGGGAAAAAAACTTAATTTTTTTGAGGTAGTCTGAAATTTTTACTCATAACTTTTTACGTTGTGAACCGATTTTGCTGATTTTCAATACCAAACTGCTTAGGAAAACAATGAATACTCTCAGTGAATTTGGTTGATTTTATTTGCTTAGTTTTAGCGTGAGTGTGTTTTAACCAGACAGACGGACATAGCTAAATCGACTCAGAATTTCATAAGGATCCAGAATATATATACTTTGTTGGGTCTAAGATGAATATTTTTTGGTGTTACACACGGAATGACAAACTTATATATACCCTCTATCACCACTGATGGTGGTGGTGGGTATAAAAAAAAAATACACAACGCAACGAAATCAACAGACATCCAAATATTCGAAACTGAATACACCAAGAAACAAAAACAAAATACACAAGGCAATGAAACACACAGCCATCCAAACATATGAAACGAAATACTCAATGAATAAGCAGTGTTGTTGTTGTTATATGTATATCAAAGCATGGACAAATTTGTCTTTTTTATGAAATTTTCAGAGGTTGTCTCGGATTTTTGCTCATATCTCCGGTATTTATGGACCGATTTTGCTGATTTTAAATAGCGATCTTCTCGAAAGCATGTCTAACAAAATTATTGAAGATTCGGATCTCGCCGATATCTGGGGTCCTCTAAAAACTGATTTCAACAAACACACAGACGGACATACAGACAGACAGACGGACACAGCTTAATCAACTCCGCTACCTATAAGGATCCAGAATATATATACTTTATGGGGTCGGAAAATTATATTATAGAAATTACAAACGGAATGACAAACTTATATATACCCTTCTCACGAAGGTGAAGGCTAGAAAAATAAAAAAACTATGAAACCCTCAAAAAAATTAAATAAATAATCAGACCTGGGCGATTTCCATTAATTTTGCATTAACATTGTACCCACTGTAGAAGAGACCAAAATTAATCCAACGGCAGCATGCAGGAGATGCGGGCAAAAAGGACATGGCTACCGTTTTTTCCAAAACGAGACTGTGTTGTTCTGCTGGCAATGTGGCAGAAGAGGTGTGAGGACCCGTGAGTGCTGCCGAAGAAATGCGGGAAACGCCAGAGGACCGAGCCATCAGCAAGGGGAGGCTACGGCCCTGAACAGACATACCTTGTCCCAGTAAGTGCTTTCCGTCAAACGGCCGATATCTGGGGTCCTCTAAAAACTGATTTCAACAAACACACAGACGGACATACAGACAGACGGACACAGCTTAATCAACTCCGCTAGCTATAAGGATCCAGAATATATATACTTTATGGGGTCGGAAAATTATATTATAGAAATTACAAATGGAATGACAAACTTATATATACCCTTCTCACGAAGGTGAAGGGTATAAAAATAAAAAAAAAAAACTATGAAACCCTCAAAAAAATTAAATTAATAATCAGACCTGGGCGATTTCCATTAATTTTGCATTAACATTAAATTAAAAAAAAATAAATTTAATGTAAAAAATATTGCATTAACATTAAATTTGTAAAATTTAATGCATTAAATTTCCATTAACATTAAATATTTTTGAATTCATGCATTAATTTTACATTAACATAAAATATATCTGAATTTAGTGCATTAATTTTACATTAACATTAAATAAGCAATAAAATGAATGCATTAATAATCCATTAACATTAATATATATAAAAATTGATAAACTTAAATAAAAATACAGCACAAAAGACCTCGATCTAACTAAATACAACTAAAATTAAATAGGTTAAAGTCCTTTCTAATAACTCCTATATTCCATTCAAACTTGTGTGTTTTAAATATGATATTTATATAAGATTCCACAGACAAAATAAACTAAAAAAGAAATATCTGGGAAGTGATACTATTCTTCTAATAAGTATTATCGTGTATAGGACTTATTCGAAAGGACTTTAACAAAATAAACTAAAAAAGGAATATCTGGGAAGTGATACTATTCTTCTAATATGTATTATCGAGTATAGGACTTATTAGAAAGGACTTTAACACATTCAATTTTACTTGAATTTAGTTAGACGGAGGTCTTTAGCGCTGTATTCTTATTTTTATAAATTATTTTATACATTAATGTTAATGGAAAATTAATGCATTAATTTTATTATTTATTATTTAATGTTAATGAAAAATTAATGCATTAAATTCAAAAATATTTAATGTTAATGCAAAATTAATGCATTAATTTCATAAATATTTAATGTTAATGTAACATTAATGCATTAAATTTAAAAATAATTAATGTTAATGCAAATTTAATGCATTAAATGTACCCATGTTAATGTTAATGCAATAAACTTGCATTAACATTAATTTTTTTAATGTAGAAAAAATTGTTAATGCATTAACACATTTAATGCATTTATCCCAGGTCTGTAAATAATAAAATAATAAAATTTAAAAAAAATCGCTGAAAAAAATGTACATGGGAAAGGAGATGAAAAAACGCTACAATGGGCAACATTGTTCGATGGTTCGATCGAACATCAATGCGTGGGCAGAGAGTAAACAATGCAACGCATACCAGTACACACATTCAATACGCACACTCACCGCAGTTTACACTAAGCAGTGCATGCTTAAGCATGAAGTGCGGACGGACAACAACTTAAATACAAAACCAATAACAAAATAGAGGAAAAAAAATCAAACAGTAAAATTAAAAAAAAAAAAAAACAAGGAAGTTACAAGAAAATAAGTGAACAATATAAATAAATGTGTGTAGAAATGCAGCGTCGTAGAACAAAAATTAGGTGTATCATGAAGTGAAAAAAAAAAAACAATTATAATTTAAAATAAATATATGAAAGAAAAATTTTCGGGTATGAAGTGGGAAAAATTATTAACAAGAAAATGCAGAGCCCAAAAGACCCAAAGGATGTCCCATGTTATTGCCATTGGATATACCCCGAATACTCATTTTGCAAAATATGTCTCAACCGCAGGTAAGGTAATTCCGTTGCCTACCGGGAAGAAATGACCCAAAATATTGCCATTTTGAGCCACACATTGTTTTTGCCATACTTTGTTTTTTTTTTTTTAATAAATAAGATATTCACGGCATCGGTATTTTATTTGGAGGTCAATGGATTACATCCATCAAAGGGGAGCGGATTACATCCGCCAATGTGTGTTTGTTTCTTTTCAGATAAAAAAACGATCAATTCAGCCCTGAGTAACAGAACAGTGACATAGAAATAGGGATTCAGCCAAAGAGAATTCAGCTAGAGAGACCGAGAAGTATATTCAGCCAGAGAGAGGGAAGATATTCAGTAGGAGAGAAGAAATGTATTCAGCAAGAGAGAACAAGAAGATATCCAACCAGAGAGAAGGAGAACAGTCGGATGGGGAGAATAAGCAGTAAAACCGTTAACGGTCCAAACCTATGAGAGGAGCATTACTACAAAACTACTGAAGTTGTAGTTACAGGGGACTATAAAAGTAGGGATGCCAAACGGGAATTCCCGATTCCCGAAAATCCCGGAATTTTCGGGATTTGAAAGTACCGAAAACCGGGATTTTAAAAAATGAAATACCGGGAAATTTGGGGATTTTAAAATCCCGAATTTTTAAGTGTTTTTTCCGCTATTTTATACATTATAAACTATTAAATAAGAGAATTTTAAAAGTTTTTGGACTTAAGATGACTATACTAACTTACAAGCTGAAATATCAAAAATAAAAAGGGCAACAAATAGGCATAGATACTATCGGATATATAAAAATAACAAGTAAGAAATTATTGGCGGGCGAGGACGACCATATAACCCCCTGCAACAGTTATGAGAGTAAAATGTGATATAGTTTTCATAATAAATCATTTAAGTTGATTTATACCTCGCCTCCGATATATTTTAGCAATTTATTGTTAAAAAACTATTTTCTGAAATATGCTTGGGGGAAGCCTTCACATGAGTCGATCCTCATAAAATTTGGAGGAAGAATTTACGGTTACATAAAATTTATTTATGCTGAATTTCATTACGGCACTTCTCTTTTTAAGCGAAATGTGGACACTAGGCTAGGATGAGAAGAAGCCCGATAACTTCAAAATTCATCAGGGTATTTAAGGACAGTATAAAACAAAAGCAATACTCCGAAGATACCCAATATACCTTCCCCACTAAGGTGGTATAGGGTATAAAAAGGGCAATAATCGGATATCTAATGGGTGTATTAGAATCTATAATGGAAGTCACCTGTCAATAAGATGGCGAGATGATAATTCCCTTATTTGGGTTAGAGAACACGGCAAAAGCTGGAATTACTATGGAATTACTATTTCTCTACTGACCATTAAAAACCATATATCCGATATTCATCTCAAGACGAATGGTCTCATGAGTACATAGGTGCAGTACAGGAGCTCTATGTAGCCTCGTATGGATCCTCATTACGCATACTATCTAAATATTAGGTTTCATCAAATTGTAAATTTGGAAACCATTGTAAATTTGGATATCATGGGTATTATTTTATATTTATAAGATATAAGAAGCTTTTGCTCAAAAGTAGGTTTTTATTCTACTATTCAGTACCTGGGATGGAAAGATTTTTATTATAAGTACTTTGAATTAATTTGTTTTTCTTTTCACAAAATGCTTATTGGAAAATAAACACCTTCTAAGTGTATTCATATTGCAATATGAAATAGAAAATGTTATTTTTGTCGGTGAATTATTAAGATTTTTTTTAATTTTTTTTTATATTTTTCGGGATTTTGAAATCCCGAAAATCTCGGGATCCCGATATCGGGATTCCGGGATTTATTTAAAAATCCCGAATCCCGGGATTTCTAAATATCAGTCCCGATTGGCATCCCTATATAAAAGAGGAACCCGTAGGCAAGCACTGGCTCAGCGCAAAAGCGATAGAAATCTTCCTGGAAGTTTACTCTCGGAAAAGTTAGGAACAAGAGAAAATCTCCAGAATTTACATTCTAGATATTCCCAAAGGTAGGAGTTAGAGGGCAGGATTGGAGGGACACCGACACGCGTTCACAACCCGGCCAGCGAGACAAGTTCGTGTTAAGTGATATAAGTATTAAAAATACTTGAAAAGAAAAAAAAAAAAAAAACAAATATATATAAGCATAAAAGTGTTCAATAAAGCTCGAGAGATAGAAAAAAAGAACATTTGAAAGCGTGTATTAAAATTTTATGTAAAGGAATCCTGGACTAGACTGAGCACTACCCCAGCTTCAAACCCGGAATAACCGGAGGTTCCTTACAATTTATGTACCCAAAAGACACTTTCGAGTTAGTACTGCATATAACGAAGTTTTCGATTTAACGAACAGACCTGACAACCATAGTTGCCAGATGATTTGGGAGTAAAATCGTCAAGAGGAAAGAATCGTGAAAATCGTCAACTGCTTTTTCGAAATCGTCATTAAATCGTCAAAGCTATTTTCCATGTACATATATAATATACATGTTTGATGGTATTTATACGCTTTTATAGTAATTATTTTAACTATCGAGACATTTTTATCAATTTCAATAAACTTAGTTTTGTTTGTTATACCCTCCACCACCATCAGTGGTGATAGAGGGTATATATAAGTTTGTCATTCCGTGTGTAACACCAAAAAATATTCATCTTAGACCCAACAAAGTATATATATTCTGGATCCTTATGAAATTCTGAGTCGATTTAGCTATGTCCGTCTGTCTGTCTGTCTGGTTAAAACACGCTCACGCTAAAAGTAAGCAAATAAAATCAACCAAATTCACTGAGAGTATTCATTGTTTTCCTAAGCAGTTTGGTATTGAAAATCAGCAAAATCGGTTCACAACGTAAAAAGTTATGAGTAAAAATTTCAGACTACCTCAAAAAAATTAAGTTTTTTTCCCCAATTCTTGAGTAGTTTTCTCAGAAACTACCAAAGATAATTCGACAAATTTTGTCACAGATTATTTTGTCCATCTATAGATTAATTATGTTTAAAATTGTAACAATCGATCCCAAATTTCCCATAGCCCCCATACAAAGGTACATATTCCCGGAAATTAATTTATCGTTAATAACTTCCTCAAATATATCGGAATCAACACAAAATTTTGTACATATTGACTTTATATGAACAGGAATTAAAACTACCGACTTAGATCTGTATCGGTCCACAATTGGTCATAGCTCCCATATAAGGTCCACTTTCGAAAATCACTTAAATGAACATATTTTATTGAAAAATAAAGCTATCGGGATAAAATTCGACATGAATATGTTTTGTATATACATAAATCATTCTACGGAAGTTTTTTCCGGATCGGTCCATAATTGGTCATAGCTCCCATATAAGGTTCACATCCGAAAATCACTTAAACGAGCATAATTCATAGATAAATAAAGCTATCTGGATAAAATTCGACATGAATGTGTTTTGTGTGTATATGAATTACTCTACGAAATTTGTTCCGGATCGGTCTATAATCGGTCATAGCTCCCATATAAGGTCCACATCCGAAAATCACTCAAATGCGCATAATTCATTGATTAATAAAGCTATCAGGGTAGAACCCGAGGTGAATATGTTCTGTATATAGATATAAATCATTCAGTGAAATTTTTTCCGGATCAGTTCACAATTGGTACTAGCTCCCATATAAGGTCCACATCCTAAAATCGCTTAAAGAAGCTTAATTCATTGATAAATAAAGCTATCGGGATAAAATTCGATATGAATATGTTTTGTGTGTAAATATTAATTATTTTACGAATTTTTTTTTTCGGATCGGTCCATAATTGGTCATAGCTCACATATAAGGTCCACATCCGAAAATCACTTAAATGCGCATAATTCATTGATAAATGAAGCTATCAGGGTAAAACTCGACGTGAATTTGTTTTGTATATGTAAATCATTCGTGAAAAATTTCCACATCGGTCCATAATTGGTTACATTCCATATAAGGAATTTTTTCAGCATCGGTCTATAACTAGCTCCCATATAAGGTTCACTTCTGAAAACCACATAATATCACATAATTTATTATTAAACTCGACATGAGTATGTTCTGTGTATAGATAAATCATTTTGAATTTTTTTTCGAATTGGTACATTATTGGTCATAGTTCCCATATAAGTTATTGGCAGGATCGGAACATAATAGGTCGAAGAATAATCGGTCGATATCTGAAAATCACTTAATACAAATGTTTCTTGTCCTAATCAAAATTAGTTACATACATACATGCATAAATAAGTTACAAAATGATAAATAGTATCTTAATTACGGAAACAAAACATGTGCCGGGTTTTACAGTTCTCCATAAGGAAAATAAAGTACTTAAGTACTTAGTAGGGTGATCGACTCGATTTTTCAACTGGTTTTAAAACCGGTTTTTTCTGCTTTACCAGTGTCGGTGTTTTCTTAATGTTGATTTTTCGAATATCGAATAACCCGGTTTTTTCACTTTTTAAAAACCGGTTTCGAATACTTTTATTTGCTTTGTATTCAAAGATTATTTAAATGAAATTTTTAAGTAAATAATAATACAGCCCGCCTAAATTTTAAAAATATTCGAGTCGAGGAGCTAGCGTATATTTTTCTAAAGCTCCTTTAGTTAAACTTTTTTGATTTTCCTAATTAATTAAAAAAAATTTATTTGTAAAATTGATAACTATTTGATAAAATTTTATCAATCTTAAGATTATATTCCAATTACAATAATTAATTTACGGCTGAAATTTTATGGAAGTGTTGGAATGCCTATGCAAATTTCCTAAACAGGGCTTTTAAAATAAGCTATGATTACCTTATGTTTAACAGAAGTGTCCCACTTTTTTCCTAATTTTTTTATATTAAAGAAATAATGTAAATCAGACGACTAGATCTAAAGTTATAATCTTTTAAACTGTTAAAAATCATTTCGGGCCATGTTTTATTAATCAAATTTAAACATAAACATTAAGTTTTTCAAATTAAAATATGTTTTTTTATTTATAATGAAAAACCGGTTAACAGGTTTTTTCTGAATTTGAAAAATATCAACCGGTTTTTTTTAAATGTCAACTATTCGAACTATTCGAAAACCGGTTTTTGGAAAATGTCGAATAATCGATCACCCTAGTACTTAGTATGTACTTTAATACTTAAGTAAAATTTATTTCTTTAGTATAAACTATAAATTCGGCCCTATAACATATTTATTTTGGGTTTTAATAAAAAGTAGTTTGCAGGTGGAGGGTATTTAAGATTCGGCAGTGCCGAATATAGCAATCTAACTTGTTTGTACTTTAAGTTTGCTTAGCTGTAGATGCTTCATTGCCGAATCGAAAGATTATAACGCCAACACCAATTATTCCAGTACGACTGGACAGAATATCAAATTGAGTTTTTTTTTTTGGTTCTCCACCATAATCAAAATTAAAACTTGGTTAAGTTAACACGAATGCATATGGTCAACATGCACTTCAAAAAACTGTAACTCGGTACAGCTATTCGACGTATAACATTTGACCAATGCGGTTTGAAACGTAAAACTCTCGAAGGCAGAGCAAAAAGGAGGGCCTGATTCCTTTTAATGGCAATGACGCACGACGATCTTCCTCCACCCAGGGCTGAATTACGAATGCATTTGTTTATTATCTGTTTAATTTGGCAAATATGAATTAAAATACTTTACATTGAGTTCTTGCAAGCTAACTTGATATGATCTCTAGTAAATGTATGTATATTAGATGTTTCAATTATTCGTATGCAAAACTAATTTCCTCCTTTAAATCAAATGTCAAAAAACACTGCTCCCTCTATCCTTCTTCCCACTACCAATTATTCTAGATCCAATAACTCCTAAGTGCTGGCCCCAAAAAAAGAGAAATTCTCAAAAATGTTTGAGATTTTTTGTTTTATTTCTGTTATTCCTTTAATTATATAGAGCATTATTCAAATAGTTAGTGTTTTTTCGAATTTTTGAACTTTGGTGTTAAATTATTCGCAGGTGCCTTAAAGGGTTAATCTACCTTTTTTTACTCTATTTTAAATATCGTACTAAATACGATAAATTCCAGTCATTTTTGGTAAATATGGCCGACAAATAAGTATTAGTTCGTACTAAAATTTCCCAAATATTGCAAAATTCTAAATCTGAACTATAGTGCTCTGATAATATTTTATGTAAGATGTGCAGCAGTAAAGAATTAATAGTATTGAAACGGCCGTTGAAAAAATCAAACTTTTTTGATTATAGCTGAGAACGAGTTAGCGTAATCTTATAAGGGCAAAAACTAAAATTCGAGTAATTATAGATATATTTTAATTTTCAAAATGTTTTTTTGGGATATATCCCAAAAAAAAGTAATTTTTTTTGTCACATTTCGAATTCATGTGCTGTGAGACATGTTAATGGCCTGGGGAATTTGCAATAACTTTTAAAGTTTTCAAGCAATTTTTGTATTTTATATCTTTCCGAAATACTTACTCTGTGCACATTACGATTCCTTTACAATAATGTTCAAAATTTATTACTAAAAGGCCAAATTTGAGCAAAAAACGAAAAAAATCTATATTTTCCCCTTGTAAATTCACTTGGAGAGCCGTTGCGGCACCTGTTAACGTTATCCAATCAGCCTAATTTTTTGTATGACATATTTTTAAAAGCCATAGAACAATTCTAGAGGGGGGACGGCCTGTCAGACAAAATTTTTTTTCCTTCATACAAGCTTGAATCACTCTAATGTACATACTCTAAAACATTATAATGTTTAATTTTATTAACATTTTTATTGGATATTCTAAATACATCGATTGTCTTTAAAATTATAGATAGAACAATGAAATGTATTAAAATTAGTACAAAAATCCTGTTTTAATTCAAATTTAGAGTTAAAATCGTCAAATCGTAAACAATTAGATTTATTATATCCAAATTTTAGTTCTTGCACTGTATGCCAGGTGGATAAGGCAAAAGGTTTTAATCGAGGCTAAATAAATTTCAAATCATAATGTCAGAAGCGGCCAACAGATGGAGTTATTTTAAAATTTAATGTTAAAATTAGAATTTTTCCATACAAATTTTAACAATTTGTTGCAAAAAGTGTTGTTTGCACCGAAATAAAATGAAGTGTAACATTTCAGATACAGAAATTTTGTTAATTTTTCTATTTTTACATTCTGTTGGTGAATAGCAAAATGAAACAAATTTATTTCTTTGAAAATTATTTCGGTTTTGTTCTATGAATACAAAGCATTGCCATTTTGAAATTTTTGCACAGAAATTAATTTTTCTTTGACCTTCTATTAGCTTATATAGCGTATTTTCAGATAATGATGACCAAAACTAAATTTCAGCCTCCAAAGATAGTTTTTTTCTTGAAATAAAATAAATTCAGTGATTAAAAAATCCTCTATTAAGGCACGTTCACACCTATCAAATATTTGACGTTTTTTATCAAATATTTGTTGGCTGTAATGTGAACACAAAATATTTTTGAAGAGCAAACAAAATATCAGCTGTTTTTCGTGAAACATTTTTATTTGTCAACCTACAAATATTTTCTTAATGTGAACACAATGTGAACACCAAACATGAAACATTTTTGTTAAACGTTAAAAAAACTATTTAATAATATTTTTTACGATTTCATAGAAATTTCTGCCTAAAAACAAAAAATTAAATACATTTTTATTTCATAATGTGCTTAAAATGAGTATTTCTATTTTGACGTTTTGTTTGAAGAAACAAAGCCAAACACAATTCAATACAAATAGTAAAAGTTTGTTTGCCCGGTGTTCACATTACAACAAATAATTTCGTAAAACAATTGACGGATAAAACAGTAAAAAAACAAGATTTTGTTTGCAGGCAAAGAGGAACATAACAACAAGAACAGCTAATGCGCAACCAAACCAAAAGCCAAAAATATATGTGTTTATATTTACTAAAAAGCTATATCATTGAATAATAACTTCTATATATTCTAAAATTTCATTTAATATTGCTTTTCATCAAAATTTTACAACAAAACAAGTTAGAGTGCTATATTCGGCTGAGCCGAATCTTAAATACCCTCCACCAGCTACTTTTATATTAATACTTTTCTAATTGATCAAATATTTGTAGAAATAAGTTTTCTCATATCTTAAATAGAAAAATCCCTAGATTCAAACAGCTCAAATCTATTACAATTCCAAGATTTATTGAACATTACCAACGCTTGGCGATTTTTATTAATTTGCATGTATGCATGTGTGTGAAAGATTTAAGGATTTTCAAAATACATATATACATATTTTTTCTACACAAATTGATAATGCAACTAGTTAAATACGGTTTTAGGGGCAGGACCTAGTATGGGAGATATGACCAATTATAGACCGATCGTAAAAAATTCTTTAAGCAAAACTTCTGGACATGAAAGCTATATTTCAGTAAAATTTTGTATCTATATCGTAATTTAGTAATAAGTAATGTGTGTTATGAACCGATCGTGCAAAAATCTTGAAATAGAATTTTTGTATCAATAGCTTTATTTGGTAATGAGTAATGTGCATTTAAGAGATTTTCGAAAGAGGACCTTGTATGGGAGCTATGACCAATTATGGATCGATCGGAAAAAATTTCACAGTAATATTTCTGTATGTGAGAGCAATACTTGTACCGAACTATATATGGATATTTTAATTTAGTAATGAGTGACGTGCGTTTAAGTGATTTTCGGGAGGGGACCTTGTATGGAAGCTATGACCAATTATGGACCGATAGAAAAAAATTCCACAGTAATATTTCTGTATATGTGAGCAATACCTGTACCAAATTTTATGTGGATATCTTAATTTAGTAATGAGTTATGTGCGTTTAAGTGATTTTCGGGAGGGGACCTTGAGTGGGAGCTATGACCAATTATGAACCGATCGGAAAAAAATTTTACAGTAATATTTTTGTGCATATGAACAATACTTGTACCAAATTTTATATAGATATCTTAATTTGTTAATGAGTTATGTGCGTTTAAGTGATTTTCGGAAGGGGACCGTGTATGGGAGCTATGACCAATTATGGACCGATCAGAAAAGAAATTCTCAGTAAATTTCTGTATGTGAGAGTAATACATGTACCAAATTTTATATGGGTATCTTAATTTTGTAATAAGTTATGCGCGTTTAAGTGATTTGTATGGGAGCTATGACCAATAATGGACCGATCGGAAAAAAATTTCACAATAATATTTCTGTGCAGATGAGTAATACTTGTACCAAATTTTATATGGATGTCTTATGTAAGTAATGAGTTATGCGCGTTTAATTGATTTTCGGGAGGAGACCTTGTATGGGAGCTATGACCAATTATGGACCGATGGAAAAAAAAATTCACAGTAATACTTCTGTATGTGAGGGCAATACTTATACCAAATTTTATATAGATAACTTGATTTAGAAATGAATTATTTGCGTTTAAGTTATTTTCGGGAGGGGACCTTGTATGGGAGCTATGTCCAATTATGGACCGATCAAGAAAATTTTTTCTCTGAATGAATTCTATTGATATAAGATTTTTATTTGTAAAATTTTGTAAAGATTTCGACATTGTGACGGAAGTTATTAACAAAAAACCCATTTTCCGGGAATATGTACTTTTGTGTGGGAGGTATATGAAATTGTGGACCGATTCTGGCAATTTTAAGCAGGAGTCAAGCTCTTGTGTAGAAACGAATGTATGCTGATGTTTATGGAATTATCTTTCATAGTTTTCGAGAAAATTACACCAGAATGTGTAAAAAATGCTTATTTTTTTCGAGGTTGTTTCAAATTTTGATTCATAACTTTTCCCGGTGAGAACCGATTTAACTCATTTTCAATACCAAACTGCCTAGGACAATAATAAATATTTTGGGTGAATTTCGTTAATTTTTGTTGCTTCGTGTTAACGTGAGAATGTTTTATACAGACAGACAGACAGACGGACGGACGGACGGACAGACGGACATAGCTAAATCGACTCAGAATTTCATAAGGTCCAAGAATATATATACTTTGTTGGGTCTCAGATGAATATTTCTTGATGTTACACACGGAATGACAAAGTTATATATACCCTCTATCACCACTGATGGTGGTGGAGGGTATAAAAATACAAATTACATTTCAATACCTTGTGCAAGTGGAAAAGAGATAGATAGACTTGCACAAGGTATTGAAATTACATTTCAATACCTTGTGCAAGTGGAAAAGACATAGATAGACTTGCACAAGGTATTGAAATTACATTTCAATACCTTGTGCAAGTGGAAAAGAGATAGATGGTGGATCTTTACTGTCATGTTGTTGCTATTTAGTATAGTCAATGTAGCGAAAAACCTTGGTTGTTTGGAACGGTTTATAGCGATTTCAAAAAAATCGCTATAAGCCCGGAAATAACCAAATTATAAATAATTTTCATTAAATTACATATCTATAAAATTGAAAATTATAGAGAATTGTTTATTATTAATATATTTTTATATCCATTAATATAATAAATAATTGTTTAAATAAATTGAGTAATAAATTAATTAAATAATTTCTCAATTAATTACTAAACTATAGACTAGATTAAAACCTATAGACTAGACTATAAACTAGAGTATAGACAAGACTATAGACTAAACTATAGCTTGACTATAGACTAGACCAGCGGTTCCCCCGGTTTTTACTTCGCGGACCCCTTGAGGAATTTATTTAAATTCGCGGACCCCCATACATATTTTGATATCTTATTGTTCTAAATATGGGTGAATTGGGGTGAATTTCTATTGCTTCGTTTCTTCTTAAAGTGAGAGTGTTTTACACAGACAGACGGACGGACATAGCTAAATCGACTCAGAATTTCATAAGGATCAAGAATATATATACTTTGTTGAGTAATATTTCTTGGTGTTACACACGGAATGACAAAGTTATATATACCCTCTATCACCACTGATGGCGGTGGAGGGTATAAAAATGCCAAAATTTATAACTCAGCAATTACATAATATATTTTATGAAGATTCTATTATTGTACCAGTACCATTCCAAGGCTTTAAATTCAGAAATGGTGATATAAACCTTTTTTTAGTTCTAAAGGATATTTTTCAAGCTGCTCTCCAAACATTTTCTACTTAATGAAGAAGAAAATATTTTTAAAAATAACACGGATTTTAAACAAAGACATATTTGTTGCCAAAGGCTTTTTAAACGTTGAGAATTTTTTCAACTCCCCATTGAAATCGACTTATCTCGATATAGTTTTTGCACAAAATATATTTACTGAAGAAGGAACATATAATTTAAATTTCGTCCTTGCAAAAGTTGTTCAACTTCTTTGTAATAATGGATTTGTATTAATTCCAGAAATACACGGCTGCTGAAAATTTTTAATCGAATTCCAAAAATGTCAAAACAAAAGAAATTAAAACTAAGTGAAACAACTGATGGTATACTGGCCGATATATTATCAAAAGTAACTAATATTCAAGAAGAAGTGAAAGAAATGAAAGGTTAATATATGACAGATATTTATATTTTTGACAATTACTTATCAAGAATATTAATAACCTTAACATTTTTAATTTAGCACACATCAATTAAAGCAAAAGTGGATCATCAAAATCATCTAGATAGGTATATGGAAGTTGCCATAGGAGGGATAAATTGACCTTTGAATATATAATGCATCTATATCAATAAAAAATTTTGGACTGTCAAGTATAAATAATGTTCAGGCTCGCGACGATTCATCGGGAGCCCCTGCTTTAATTGTAACCTCCCTCCGCTCGCT
The DNA here is from genome assembly GCF_015586225.1 of Lucilia sericata. Lineage (NCBI taxonomy): Eukaryota > Metazoa > Arthropoda > Insecta > Diptera > Calliphoridae > Lucilia > Lucilia sericata. Next base: position 32,539 of record NW_023995105.1, on the reverse strand, counting down.
ACGCCTGTGGTTGTTCAAATTACTGTTAATGACGCTTAGGAATATTGATTGTCAATCAACCTAAGCGCCATTACAGTTTGTGAAAAGAAAAAAATTTTTTATTGGTTTAAATGCCAACTTTTTACTAATTTCCTGATTGTCTGAAATTGTAAATCTAAAATTTTTAAAAATCACAATAAAAAATCAAAGAAAACATACAATTTTGTACAAAAAATTAAATTTTTTTGAAACCGGTTAACCGAGACTTAAAAACCGAATAACCCGGTTAACCGAAAACCAATGCTTTAAAAAAACCGGGTTGCGAAAAACCGAAATATGCAATAAAAACCGGTTTTTAGGTTAATCTGTTTATAAACACTAATCTAAATGTTGGAGACATTTTGGCAGAGCATACTGTGGCACTCAAATCAACAATAACGTCTCTTTAGAACAATTGGAGCGTTTTCCAATAGACACCGATGATGCATTACAAGATTGGGAAAATTACATAAATGAAGAAATTAAATTTGGAAATAATATATGTGAATAAAGCTACGTTCAGACCTGTAAAATATTTGGTCCAAATATTTGTTATAAAATATTTATAAAGTTGCGTCAAACAAACGCAATATTTATTTCATGTTCAGACTTGAACAAATATTTGATGGTATTGTTTTATCAAATAGTGCAAAAATAATTTGGTTCAAACACACACATGTTTTGCAGCCACAGAATATCGTATATTTTCATGCAAGAAAAAAGCAATTTGGCAATTTGTTTTAATTTTAACTATTTTTATTAGGTTTAAAATTAAATTTTTATAATAAAAGTGTATAATATTAATATATAACACGATTGAAAAAACTTTGTTTGTCGAATCTGAACATAAAATATTTCATGTTAACAAACGGCAATGCGGATGATTTTCATAAAACAAATTGATTTGCTGGCAAATAAATATTTTCTCATTGTTTCATCAATGTGAACACCAAAAGTCAAATAATTTACGTCATTTTGGTAAAATAATTATTTGATCTTGCAAACCAAATGTAAGATCAAACAGCGTCAATGACAGCTGTTCTTTGTTTATTTTCTGAAAATGAGTGTTATCACCTCATACAAAAATGTAAATAGTCGCTTATATGACTGGTTTTATTTTATTTTTTATAAAATATAAATCTGAGACAAAGTTGTGACATTTAATTGAAATTCAAGCAATTGCGTAAATTAATGATAATTATTATTTTTGTTGTTTGTTTTGTTATTTATTGGTTGGTAACAACATACTATATATAGTTATGCTACATAATATATGCATCTATAGTCTAGTTTGCAGTCTAGTCCAACGGTTCCCAAATTACAATTAAATAAGAGATACTGTTATCTCGGAGTATGAAGTTAGGCCACATTTCATAATTCAGGGACAAGCTTATCGCAGATTTAAGTTTGTCAAATTGTAAACAAAAGTGTTCTTGTTTGGAAGGACTAAAATAATATATTTCCGAAACAGAGGTGACTCTTTATTCGTTTTCAATACGTTAATCCAGGTAATTTTAAATATAAATATTCCATTCCGACGTAATACACAGATTTTAACTTGATTTTGTCGACTAATATTATTAAATTAACATCAGAAAATGCGTAAATTGTCAAAACCATGCAGTAATATTCACAGTACTTTCGCAAAGAGTTCAAGTCATATATTATGCGGATAACGCATTCCGCAACAATATCGAAGAAGTTCAACTTTCTTATATTATTTTCCCGAAAAATTAGCTAACATACTCAGTTCACCCGTCTGCAATCGCAAAAAATTTTTGCAACATGACTCTTTAAGCACATGTCGACGATATTTGATGAAGAAACCTTTTCGTTACCTTAAAGAAAAATGAACGTGAAAGATCTCACGATCATAAAATAAAACATCATGTTAACATTTCAACAATGAAGTCATTCTATCTTAAAAAACAGGCAATTGAAACTTCTCTGAAATATTAATTATTCTCAATGTACGGGAATATTTTATAGAAATGACATATCTACATCTGTTTGACCTTGGGATTTATGGACTATGACAATTTTCGGATGAACAATTACATATTTAGAACAATAAGATATCAGAATATGTATGGGGGTCCGCGAATTTAAATAAATTCCTCAAGGGGTCCGCGAAGTAAAAACCGGGGGAACCGCTGGTCTAGTCTATAGTCAAGCTATAGTTTAGTCTATAGTCTTGTCTATACTCTAGTTTATAGTATTGTTTATAGTCTAGTCTATAGGTTTTAATCTAGTCTATAGTTTAGTAATTAATTGAGAAATTATTTAATTAATTTATTACTCAATTTATTTAAACAATTATTTATTATATTAATGGATATAAAAATATATTAATAATAAACAATTCTCTATAATTTTCAATTTTATAGATATGTAATTTAATGAAAATTATTTATAATTTGGTTATTTCCGGGCTTATAGCGATTTTTTTGAAATCGCTATAAGCCCATACATATTTTGATATCTTATTGTTCTAAATATGTAACTGTTCATCCGAAAATTGTCATAGTCCATAAATCCCAAGGTCAAACAGATGTAGATATGTCATTTCTATAAAATATTCCCGTACATTGAGAATAATTAATATTTCAGAGAAGTTTCAATTGCCTGTTTTTTAAGATAGAATGACTTCATTGTTGAAATGTTAACATGATGTTTAATTTTATGATCGTGAGATCTTTCACGTTCATTTTTCTTTAAGGTAACGAAAAGGTTTCTTCATCAAATATCGTCGACATGTGCTTAAAGAGTCATGTTGCAAAAATTTTTTGCGATTGCAGACGGGTGAACTGAGTATGTTAGCTAATTTTTCGGGAAAATAATATAAGAAAGTTGAACTTCTTCGATATTGTTGCGGAATGCGTTATCCGCATAATATATGACTTGAACTCTTTGCGAAAGTACTGTGAATATTACTGCATGGTTTTGACAATTTACGCATTTTCTGATGTTAATTTAATAATATTGGTCGACAAAATCAAGTTAAAATCTGTGTATCACGTCGAAATGGAATATTTATATTTAAAATTACCTGGATTAACGTATTGAAAACGAATAAAGAGTCACCTCTGTTTCGGAAATATATTATTTTAGTCCTTCCAAACAAGAACACTTTTGTTTACAATTTGACAAACTTAAATCTGCGATAAGCTTGTCCCTGAATTATGAAATGTGGCCTAACTTCATACTCCGAGATAACAGTATCTCTTATTTAATTGTAATTTGGGAACCGTTGGACTAGACTGCAAACTAGACTATAGATGCATATATTATGTAGCATAACTATATATAGTATGTTGTTACCAACCAATAAATAACAAAACAAACAACAAAAATAATAATTATCATTAATTTACGCAATTGCTTGAATTTCAATTAAATGTCACAACTTTGTCTCAGATTTATATTTTATAAAAAATAAAATAAAACCAGTCATATAAGCGACTATTTACATTTTTGTATGAGGTGATAACACTCATTTTCAGAAAATCAACAAAGAACAGCTGTCATTGACGCTGTTTGATCTTACATTTGGTTTGCAAGATCAAATAATTATTTTACCAAAATGACGTAAATTATTTGACTTTTGGTGTTCACATTGATGAAACAATGAGAAAATATTTATTTGCCAGCAAATCAATTTGTTTTATGAAAATCATCCGCATTGCCGTTTGTTAACATGAAATATTTTATGTTCAGATTCGACAAACAAAGTTTTTTCAATCGTGTTATATATTAATATTATACACTTTTATTATAAAAATTTAATTTTAAACCTAATAAAAATAGTTAAAATTAAAACAAATTGCCAAATTGCTTTTTTCTTGCATGAAAATATACGATATTCTGTGGCTGCAAAACATGTGTGTGTTTGAACCAAATTATTTTTGCACTATTTGATAAAACAATACCATCAAATATTTGTTCAAGTCTGAACATGAAATAAATATTGCGTTTGTTTGACGCAACTTTATAAATATTTTATAACAAATATTTGGACCAAATATTTTACAGGTCTGAACGTAGCTTTATTCACATATATTATTTCCAAATTTAATTTCTTCATTTATGTAATTTTCCCAATCATGTAATGCATCATCGGTGTCTATTGGAAAACGCTCCAATTGTTCTAAAGAGACGTTATTGTTGATTTGAGTGCCACAGTATGCTCTGCCAAAATGTCTCCAACATTTAGATTAGTGTTTATAAACAGATTAACCTAAAAACCGGTTTTTATTGCATATTTCGGTTTTTCGCAACCCGGTTTTTTTAAAACATTGGTTTTCGATTAACCGGGTTATTCGGTTTTTAAGTCTCGGTTAACCGGTTTCAAAAAAATTCAATTTTTAGTACAAAATTGTATGTTTTCTTTGATTTTTATACCCTCCACCACCATCAGTGGTGATAGAGGGTATATATAACTTTGTCATTCCGTGTGCAACACCAAGAAATATTCATCTGAGACCCAACAAAGTATATATATTCTTGGACCTTATGAAATTCTGAGTCGATTTAGCTATGTCCGTCCGTCCGTCTGTCTGTCTGTCTGTCTGTCTGTCTGTCTGTCTGTCTGTATAAAACATTCTCACGTTAACACGAAGCAACAAAAATTAACGAAATTCACCCAAAATATTTATTATTGTCCTAGGCAGTTTGGTATTGAAAATGAGCAAAATCGGTTCTCACCGGGAAAAGTTATGAATCAAAATTTGAAACAACCTCGAAAAAAAAATAAGCATTTTTTACACATTCTGGTGTAATTTTCTCGAAAACTATGAAAGATAATTCCATAAACATCAGCATACATTCGTTTCTACACAAGAGCTTGACTCCTGCTTAAAATTGCCAGAATCGGTCCACAATTTCATATACCTCCCACACAAAAGTACATATTCCCGGAAAATGGGTTTTTTGTTAATAACTTCCGTCACAATGTCGAAATCTTTACAAAATTTTACAAATAAAAATCTTATATCAATAGAATTCATTCAGAGAAAAAATTTTCTTGATCGGTCCATAATTGGACATAGCTCCCATACAAGGTCCCCTCCCGAAAATAACTTAAACGCAAATAATTCATTTCTAAATCAAGTTATCTATATAAAATTGGGTATAAGTATTGCCCTCACATACAGAAGTATTACTGTGAAATTTTTTTTCCATCGGTCCATAATTGGTCATAGCTCCCATACAAGGTCTCCTCCCGAAAATCAATTAAACGCGCATAACTCATTACTTACATAAGACATCCATATAAAATTTGGTACAAGTATTACTCATCTGCACAGAAATATTATTTTGAAATTTTTTTCCGAACGGTCCATTATTGGTCATAGCTCCCATACAAATCACTTAAACGCGCATAACTCATTACAAAATTAAGATACCCATATAAAATTTGGTACATGTATTACTCTCACATACAGAAATTTTACTGAGAATTTCTTTTCTGATCGGTCCATAATTGGTCATAGCTCCCATACACGGTCCCCTTCCGAAAATCACTTAAACGCACATAACTCATTAACAAATTAAGATATCTATATAAAATTTGGTACAAGTATTGTTCATATGCACAAAAATATTACTGTAAAATTTTTTTCCGATCGGTTCATAATTGGTCATAGCTCCCACTCAAGGTCCCCTCCCGAAAATCACTTAAACGCACATAACTCATTACTAAATTAAGATATCCACATAAAATTTGGTACAGGTATTGCTCACATATACAGAAATATTACTGTGGAATTTTTTTCCTATCGGTCCATAATTGGTCATAGCTTCCATACAAGGTCCCCTCCCGAAAATCACTTAAACGCACGTCACTCATTACTAAATTAAAATATCCATATATAGTTCGGTACAAGTATTGCTCTCACATACAGAAATATTACTGTGAAATTTTTTTCCGATCGATGCATAATTGGTCATAGCTCCCATACAAGGTCCTCTTTCGAAAATCTCTTAAATGTACATTACTCATTACCAAATAAAGCTATTGATACAAAAATTCTATTTCAAGATTTTTGCACGATCGGTTCATAACACACATTACTTATTACTAAATTATGATATAGATACAAAATTTTACTGAAATATAGCTTTCATGTCCAGAAGTTTTGCTTAAAGAATTTTTTACGATCGGTCTATAATTGGTCATATCTCCCATACTAGGTCCTGCCCCTAAAACCGTATTTAACTAGTTGCATTATCAATTTGTGTAGAAAAAAAATATATATATGTATTTTGAAAATCCTTAAATCTTTCACACACATGCATACATGCAAATTAATAAAAATCGCCAAGCGTTGGTAATGTTCAATAAATCTTGGAATTGTAATAGATTTGAGCTGTTTGAATCTAGGGATTTTTCTATTTAAGATATGAGAAAACTTATTTCTACAAATATTTGATCAATTAGAAAAGTATTAATATAAAAGTAGCTGGTGGAGTGTATTTAAGATTCGGCTCAGCCGAATATAGCACTCTAACTTGTTTATTGTGATTTTTAAAAATTTTAGATTTACAATTTCAGACAATCAGGAAATTAGTAAAAAGTTGGCATTTAAACCAATAAAAAATTAACTATTTAAGCAAATTCCAACCATTATATGAAGAAATTTGTTATTTATTAAGACGAATAAATAACTTCGATGATAAAATGCAGGATGCACTTGTTTACTGCGTGAGTATAGTAAAAATCGAGAAGTTTCTCAAACGTTCTCAAAACGGACTTTATTTATTGAAACATAAGTGCTGCTGGGGCTTTTCACAAACTGTAATGGCGCTTAGGTTGATTGACAATCAATATTCCTAAGCGTCATTAACAGTAATTTGAACAACCACAGGCGTAGCGAGCGGAGGGAGGTTACAATTAAAGCAGGGGCTCCCGATGAATCGTCGCGAGCCTGAACATTATTTATACTTGACAGTCCAAAACTTTTTATTGATATAGATGCATTATATATTCAAAGGTCAATTTATCCCTCCTATGGCAACTTCCATATACCTATCTAGATGATTTTGATTTGATGATCCACTTTTGCTTTAATTGATGTGTGCTAAATTAAAAATGTTAAGGTTATTAATATTCTTGATAAGTAATTGTCAAAAATATAAATATCTATCATATATTAACCTTTAATTTCTTTCACTTCTTCTTGAATATTAGTTACTTTTGATAATATATCGGCCAGTATACCATCAGTTGTTTCACTTAGTTTTAATTTCTTTTGTTTTGACATTTTTGGAATTCGATTAAAAATTTTCAGCAGCCGTGTATTTCTGGAATTAATACAAATCCATTATTATAAAGAAGTTGAACAACTTTTGCAAGGACGAAATTTAAATTATATGTTCCTTCTTCAGTAAATATATTTTGTGCAAAAACTATATCGAGATAAGTCGATTTCAATGGGGAGTTGAAAAAATTCTCAACGTTTAAAAAGCCTTTGGCAACAAATATGTCTTTGTTTAAAATCCGTGTTATTTTTAAAAATATTTTCTTCTTCATTAAGTAGAAAATGTTTGGAGAGCAGCTTGAAAAATATCCTTTAGAACTAAAAAAAGGTTTATATCACCATTTCTGAATTTAAAGCCTTGGAATGGTACTGGTACAATAATAGAATCTTCATAAAATATATTATGTAATTGCTGAGTTATAAATTTTGGCATTTTTATACCCTCCACCGCCATCAGTGGTGATAGAGGGTATATATAACTTTGTCATTCCGTGTGTAACACCAAGAAATATTACTCAACAAAGTATATATATTCTTGATCCTTATGAAATTCTGAGTCGATTTAGCTATGTCCGTCCGTCTGTCTGTGTAAAACACTCTCACTTTAAGAAGAAACGAAGCAATAGAAATTCACCCCAATTCACCCAAAACATTACAGTACAGTTTAGTATTGAAAATCAGTAAAATCGGTTCACGACGTAAAAAGTTAATAGTAAAAATTTCAGACTACAAACTTGGAAAAAAATAACGGTTTTTTCCCAATTCTTAAGTAGTTTTCTCAGAAGCTACCAAAGATATTTCGATGAATTTTGTCACACATTTTTTTTGTGCCAGAGATCAAGTATGTTCAAACTCATAATAATTGATCCAATATTTCCAATAGCCCCCATACAAAGGTGTATATTCCCGGAAATTAGCTTATCGTTAATAACTCCCTCAAATATATCGGTATCAACACAAAATTTTGTACATACAAATATAATATGAATGAAATCATACTACCATCGTACATCTCAGTCGGTCCACAATTGGTCATAGCTCCCATATAAGATTCACCTCCAAAAATCACCTAAACGGACATAATTCATTGATAAACAAGTAAGAAATTATAGTCGGGCGAGCCGACCATATGATACCCTACACCTGTTACAAAAATAAAATGTGATATAGTTTTCATAATAAAGCATTGTAGTTGAATTGTATCTTGCCTCAGATAATTAAGCCATTTATTGTTGAATAAAATTGTGGACATTTAAGTCAAATTTTGAAGGGGGCTTTGTATAGGTGCTATTGTCAAATGAGACTCTATAATTATAAAATTCATGAGAGTCATCAAGGCTAGTATAGCCCTTGGTTTTGCGGCTTTTTTGTTGAGATACGAGTATATTAAACATAATTATGAATTTAAAAGCCCTATTCGTCGAGTTGGGGGCTAGGTGAAATAATGGACCGATGTTAACCATTTTCAATAGGCTTTATCTCCGGTACCATAGAAGATCATGTGCCAAATTTCATTGAATTATCATCGAAATTGGGACCTATAGTTTGATTACAAGGTTTATAAGCCCTATTCCGGGGTTCAGTTGTATGGGGGCTAGGTGAAATAATGGACCGATCTTAACCATTTTCAATAGGCTTTGTCCCTGCGACAATAGAAGATCATGTGCCAAATTTCATTGAATTATCTTCAATATTGCGACCTGTAGTTTGATTACAAGGTTTACATGGACGGACGGCCGGACAGACGGACGGACATAGCTAAATCGACTCAGAAAATGATTCTAAGCCGATTGGTATACTTTAAGGTGGGTATAGGACCAAAGTGGTGAAGGGTATAATAAAGCTTTTTTGAGCTGAATATGTTTTGTGTACATACAAATCATTCTACCAAATTTCTTTTCGGATCGGTCCGTTATTAGTCGTAGCTCCCATATAAGGCCCACTTCCGAAAGTCACTTAAACGCACATATTTCATTGTCAAATAAATGTATCTTGATAAAATTCGAGCTGAATATGTTTTGTGTACATACAAATCATTCTACCAAATTTGTTTTCGGATCGGTCCATTATTAGTCGTAGCTCCCATATAAGGCCCACTTCCGAAAATCACTTAAACGCATATGTTTCATTGATAAATGAAGCTATCGGTATAAAGTTTTGTTTACATATAAATCATAATACCAATTTTTCCCGGCTCCCATATAAGAACCTCTTCCGAAAATCATTTAAACTCACATATTTCACTGTCAAATAAAGCTATCTTGATAAAATTCAACACAAATATGTTTTGTACATATGAATCACTCTACGAAATTTTTCGGGAGAGGCCCGTAATTGGTCATAGCTCCTATATAAAGTCCACATCCTAAAATCACTTAAACGTACATATTTTATTAACTAGCTGCGTTGCCCGGGTTTCTTCAAAAAGTAATGAGAATATTTTTCTATCTGTAATAACTTTTTTTGAAATATATATCAAATTTTATTTAGCATTTTCAATAACGACACTTTCAAATGATTTGTTTTATTTTTTCCATGTGCAGTAGATATAAAGAACTGTTCAGTTTAAATTACGTCACACCGTACTTTGTATTGTAGTACCCCTGGTGTAAAGAGGCAAAAGTCTTCGGGGCATTTTATTAATTTCAAAAATACGTACCATTAACCGTGTAAAATTTCAAGCAATTTTTTTTTTTTTTGCTTTTTGAAAATGTACATGCAATAAACTCGGAAACTATTATGAGAAATTCTGCACAAAATCATGAAAAATTTGGGCTCATTGATTTCAAATTCCTTTAAAAAGAAAAAAATTACTTTTTTTTCTGATGAAGAATCCTTAAATATTGGCAGAGAAAACAAAACTACTTTTAATTTGACAAACAATTTTGAGTTGTTCATTAAAGAGTAAAACCACCGTTTTTTTCGTCTTTGTTTCTCAAAAATACATCTATTTATAAAAAAGTATGTTTAAAAATATTATTTTTATTCATTAGCTTTTATGCATCCACACTAAAGTTTTGGATGGATTTAGACACCACTTATTAAATCCGAAGAAATAAAGGTTTAAAGATCAAATATCGCTAGATATACAAAAAAGTTACCCAAATAATTTTACTTATTAAAATATCCTCATCTTCCTCCAATTAAAAAATTTCGGAATTTGTTAATGGTAAATGGAAAATGTGTGCTGGAATTATTCAAAATCATTATTTAATTTGAAAAGCTTGGAATAAGTACGGTGCTACATACGTGCAGAATTTTTGGTGAATAATTTTCTAAAAGTATAAAAAGATATTGAAATATGAATTCATCTATATTTTATATGAACAATGCAACGATGCATGGTTTCAGAGGTATACCTATATAAGATTTGCAAAAGTGCTGTCTTTCAGGACACTCAAATGAGTAGTCAAATACATATCATGGTTTTTCAGATTTGAGCTGTATTTAAAAATGGCAACCGAATTTATATCAAGATAATTTTTGATGGTTTTTTTAACTTATTGCAGATTTTTATTGTTATCTCGATTTAACAATAAATTTAAATTTTATATTTTTGTATGAAAAATATGAGTGATTACGGATCTTTATTTTTTCTCGACAGCAAAAGTGCTGTCTTTCATGACACTCAAATGAGTAGTCAAATACATATCATGGTTTTTCAGATTTGAGCTGTATTTAAAAATGGCAACCGAATTTATATCAAGATAATTTTTGATGGTTTTTTCAATTGTTGTTTTATTGTTATCTCGATTTAACAATAAATTTAAATTTTATATATTTGTATGAAAAATATGAGTGATTACGAATCTTTATTTTTTTCTCGAATTGAGAGTTATTTAAAGTAAATTTTTAAAGAGTTATATAAATAGAAATTTTAAGGGGAGATATAAATGATTTTCTAGATGGATTTGTAGATTTAAATTTAAAATTCGATTTTTTGTGAAAAATGTAATATGAATATATTATTTACCCTATTTTAGGAGCGGTTTTTGTTCAGTACTGCATACAAAAGTGACATCGTAGACATTCATTCAAGATCTAATGTAGTTTTTAGTTTTCTCGATCGTAGGAAACTAAATCCGATTCTCTTTTAAAATTGTTATCTTCTGAGGATATACATTAAAGGTTTTGAAAAAAAAAAATAGTTTACCGGTGGAAAATATAAGTGATGGGAGTAATATATACAGATCTACAACAATATAACTTTGATAAAAAAATTTCCGATTCTGTTTTAAAATAGTTATACCCTACACCACTTTAGTGGGGAGGGTATATTGGGTTTGTGCTGATGTTTATAACGCACAATAATATTGGTCCTATACCCACCTTAAAGTATACCAATCGGCTCAGAATCATTTTCTGAGTCGATTTAGCTATGTCCGTCCGTCCATGTAAACTTTGTAATCAAACTACAGGTCGCAATTTTAAAGATAATTCAATGAAATTTGGTACATGATCTTCTATTGTCCCAGGAACGAAGCCTATTGAAAATGGTTAAGATCGGTCCATTATTTCACCTAGCCCCCATACAACTGAACCCCCCAATAGAGCTTGTAATCCTTGTAATCAAACTACAGGTCGCAATTTTTGAGATAATTCAATGAAATTTGGCACATGATCTTTTCTGGTATCGTAGACGAAGCCTATTGAAAATGTTTAACATCGGTCCATTATTTAACCTAGCCCCCATACAACTGAACCCCCGTATAGGGTTTTAAACTTTGTAATCAAACTACAGGTAGCAATTTTAAAGATAATTCAATGAAATTTGGCACATGATCTTTTATGGTACCGTAGATGAAGCCTGTTGAAAATGGTTTACATCGGTTCATTATTTCACCTAGCCCCCATACAACTGAACCCGCCGAATAGGGCTTTTAAGTTCATAATAATGTTTAATATACTCATATCTGGACAAAAAGCTGCAAAGACCAAGTTGTATACAAGACTTGATGACCCTCACGAATTCCATAATAATAGGTTCTCATATGACCCTAGCCCCTATGAAAAGCCCCCATCAAAATTTCACTTAAATGTCCACAATTTTATTCAACAATAAACGGCTTAAGTATGTATATCTAAGGCATGGTACAATTCAACTTAAATGCTTTTTTATGGCAACTAAATCACATTATATTTTTGTCAAAGGTGTAGGGTATTATATGGTCGGCCTCGCCCGACTATAATTTCTTACTTGTTTTTTAGAGGATATGCAGCGGATTACAGGTTTTGAAATAAGAATAGTTTTCGCGTGGAAAATATAAGTGATGGGGTATACGAATCCACAACCGATTTAAAACATTAAACATTCTCTTCCTCAAACTAACCTAATCTTCCACGATAGAACTGTTGTCATGCAAAATTTCATGAAGCATAAAATCCAGATCAGAAATCGATTCTAAAAATACACTGTCTGTTGCCAAATCAGTAGTTTTTTGTATGCCTGAACGTAAATTTGGTTTAATAATTGTTTTACAAAAAGTTGGTGTAAGAAGGGGCGAGGCGTCCGATCCAGATCCTGAGGTCGGTATACCAAATTTTATGTAAATCGGTTCAGTAGTTTTCTGTAAGTCTCGAATGAAAATTTTCTATAACAATTATATAGAAAAGAGTGAGCATAAAAAGAATCGTGATGCCAAATAATGATTTTATATAGCCTATTGTTTCACTTTAGAATATTAGTGTTCTAAATTTCATGAAAATCGGTTCAGCAGTTTGTCCGTGAAAGCGTAACAAGCTTTCTCTTGGGGTTAGACCTATTAGCGGTCCAAATTTCATGTAAATCGGTTCAGTAGTTTTGCCGTGAAAGCGTAACAAACAAACAGTCTGTTTTATATATATAGGAATAATAAATAAATCTATTGGAGTAATAATCGACTTGAATTTCATTTTTTTTTTGCATATAAACCATTATACGAAATTTTTTCTTGATTGGTCCATAATTGGTCACAACTCCCATATAAGAATCAGGCTGAAATTTTTCACAAATATTTTTTATTGATGTAGGTTGCTTGGTATTGAAAATGGACAGTATCGGACAACAATATACATACAAAGGTGTCCGCCCATAATACAGTTTAAATAGTCAAACCTGGCTTAGAAATACCAGTATAGCGATGAAATTCAACAAAAACTAGTTTTATAGGAAGCACAAACACTCTACCAAATTTTATGAGGATCGGCCCACAAGTGACCCTACCCCTCATATATAGCCCCCATCAAAAATGACTTTATAATGATGAAAACCGAAATAAGAACGTTCTATAGTAACCAAAATCTTTCAACGAAATGGTTTGAATATTGGTCTATATCTCTTTCACGTATGTATATGGGACACCGGTGTCCCAAGATTTTTTTTAATTTTTCTTGATGCAGAGCATAATTTCGAGTTCACAGCTACAGTAAATAGTTCTTTTTTAGAATTTGAAGGCACTGCAAGCTAAAAAGCACAATATTCTTCGATAAGTATTCCAAAAACCTAAAAATATTAGTTACCTATTTCTATATCCCATAATACATTCGCAATCTGCTATGTTGGATGAACATTCTGATAGTGTTTTTATAGGTAATAAATCTTTATCAAACATCCTAATGGCATGGAACTATAACAAAATGTCAGACAAACAATTAAATGCCACTTAATTAATAATTTCTTCGGAAAAAACGGAGCTGGTGATGAAAATTGCATTTTTTACTTCGGCATTCAAATTATGAATTGTTGTTGTTTATGTACAAAATGTTCACTAAATTTGTAAGATGGTGTTACCAGACCAGCACATATTTTACAAAAACTGTCAAATTATGTATGCTGAAAAATAACAATCAGTGTAATAGATCTGTCAAAATCCATATACAAATAATTTAAACAAGAGTTTAAAAAACACATTATTATGTGTGCTTTGATTTACGTTTTTGTTATGGCACTGAAGCAAAACAATAGTGATTAATTTGTTTTCAATTTTTGTATGAAAATTGTGGTCTATACGCCAAACAGTGGCATATGGAGCAAAACAATACTTATTTAGTCTTAAAATTGTGGATATAGACCAAAGTTAACACCCGATATCTCGAAAATCGTATCAAATATTTAAAAAATGGGTTTCGGAAACGGAAAGAGGATGATCAAATTATATATAATTCACTCCTAACTAAATTTTTTTAAAAATGGTCGGTTGGTCAAACCACTGACAACAATTTTGTCAAGTTATCTAAATATTAGATAGTTAAATGAGTTTTAATAAAAAGTAGCTTGCCGAATATAGCACTGTAACATGTTTTTACCTAAAAGACCCTGAACTTAACTTGGTACACTTAACTCTCGGATGTCCATATTTTTAATAAATGTTGAGTACAGTCGACTGTTGGTTTGTGTACAATAAACCATTCCTTTAATATGTGAGTCAATGTTTCAGAAGAATGCAATGGAGATATTGTAAATACTTCAAGATCATTAGAATCAGAAGATTCAGTACAGTTATGGGGAGTATTTAAAAAAAGTTATGAATGAAAATTTAAAACAACCTCGAAAAAAATAAGCATTTTTTACACATTCTGATGTAATTTTCTCGAAAACTATGCAAGATAATTCGGCGTCATGAAATGAACCCCCACGAAATAACTCCCCAAAACAAAAATGAAATAAGTCTTCAAATTTGGGGACTTATTTCATTATGAAATAATTCTCCAATTTATAAATTAAAAAAAGCCCCAACGAAAAGAAATAACTTCCTAAATTAAAATGAAATAGCACCCCATTTTTCTGGATTTATTTCATATGAAACAAATCCCTACCCTACACCACCATAGTGGGGAGGGTATTATACATTTGTAATCGACTCAGAAAGTAATTCTGATGTCATGTCCCTTCTTTAGAAAATCACTTCTTTCAACAAATTGTTAAAATATTTCGGAATTAAGGTAAACATATTAAATGCTTTGTTATTAAAAATAATCCAAATTTTTAACCGAACACTCTTGATACAGGGAGAGTGTATTCTTAGCGAAGCCGGTGTCCAATGCACCCCAGAGGGGTTTTTATTTCGTGTGATAAAAGTAATATAATGAAATAACTCCCCAAAAATATTTTTAGGAATTTATTTAATTTTGAGGAATTATTTCATAATGAAATAACTCCCCATTTTAAATGTGAAATAATGCCCCAAGAAACGAATTAAATCCCCAAATTTCGTTGTTTTTGCTTTCTGAAAAAATTTTTAGGGATTTATTTCATTTTTGTTTTGGGGAGTTATTTGATGACGCTAGATAATTCCATGAAAATCACATTCGTTTCTTCACAAGAGCTTGAATCCGACTGAAAATTGTCAGAATCGGTCCACAATTTCATATACCTCCCATACAAAAGTACATATTCCCAGAAAATGGGTTTTTTGTTAATAACTTCCGTCAGAATGTCGATTTCTTCACAAAATTTTACAAATTAAAATCTTATATCAATAGAATTCATTTGGATATGGGATCTATGCCCAATTATGGACCGATCCAAAATATAATTTGCAGAGTGATATATGTATATACAATACATATTTATGTTGAATATTATTTCAGCTATGCCCAATTATGGACCAATCCGAAAAAATATTTTGCAAAGTGATATACATATGTATACACAAAACATATTTATGTTGAATATTATTCCAATATCTTTATTTCTTAATCAGTTATTTGTATTTAAGTATTTTTCGAAAGTGGACCATATATGGGAGCTGTGACCAATAATCGACCTATACAGGTCTACGTTGGTAATATAATTTTTGTACTTATTATATACATATGTGCAAAATTTCGTGGTGATACCGATATTTTTGCTGAAGTTATTATCGATAAATATATTTCTGAGAATATGTAAATTTGTATGGGGGCTATGAGAAATTTTGAATCGATTGTTTTGAGTTTGGACAATTTTGATCCTTGGTTAATGAAAATAACGTGTGACAAAATTCATTCCATTATCTTTAGTAGTTTCTGAGGAAAACTACTCTAGAATTAGGAAAAAAAAAACTTAATTTTGTTCGAGGTAGTCTGAAATTTTTACTCATAACTTTTTACGTTTTGGACCGATTTGGCTGATTTTCAATACCAAACTGCTTAGACCATTAGTGAATATTTTCAATGAATTTGGCTGATTTTTTTTGTTTAGTTTTAACGTGAGAGTGTTTGAGGCAGACAGACGGACACAGCTAAATCGACTCAGAATTTCATAAGGATTCAGAATATATATACTTTGTTGGGTCTCAGATGAATATTTCTTGGTGTTACACACGGAACGACAAACTTATATATATATATTATATATTTATATATATCACCACTGATGGTGGTGGAGGGTATAAAAATCAATGTATGTTTGTTTATTTGTTTGTTTGTAGCATATAGGAGGCTAAACCACTGAAGCGATCTTTTTGAAATTTCAGTGTATGTTCCCTTATATGTGGAAGGAACTATAGGCTACTTTTTATTTTTAAATTGCAAGTGGGAGGAGTGCCATGCCCAACTCTTCAAAAGTCGAATATCTCGGAACATTATTATGGACAATATTGACATCAATATGATTATTTGGTGAACAAATTGGAGGACTAGCAATAGGGGGTGTGGCACCCGCTATCTATATATATAAAAATGAATGTGTGTTTGTATGTTGTTTTTTATAGACAGCTAAACGGCTGAACCGATTTTTTTTAATTTTCAAAGTCTCCTCCTGTATGTTTCGAAGGAACTATAGGCTTCTTTTTACTTCAATATTTTAAGTGGGCGATGTGTCACGCCCACATACAAAATAAGTATTAAAACTCAGAAACTGCAAGAGCTCCAGTCCTCAAATTTTGTATGCAAAACTTTGACATCCATATGAACACATGAGAATAAAATGGGCAGCCTAGCTTTACTGGGATTGGCATCTGCCATATAAAGAAAATCTTATATTGGTATATCTGAGAAAATATAACAACTAGAGTCCTAATTTTTTTTCGAAGGAACTTTAGTATCAAATTGAATGTTTAAAACAAAGAATGGGCGGACTATCAAAAGGGGGCGTGGTTCCTCCCATATGAGTTATCTATTAAAATAAGTTGATCTGGGAAACTATTGGAGATATAATCTTAATCTTTATTTTTCACGAAGACCTTTAACACCCACGTGAATATTTATAAGAGAAAGGGTGGACTTTCATAAAGGGGTTTTGGTACCTCCTATTCGGATATATATGAATAAAAATGAATGTGTGTTTGTACGTTTATTTATTTTTTTGTTTGTTTGGACTTTACAGACGGATAAACGGCTGGTGCGCTTTTACTGAAATTTTCATAGTGTCTTCCTGGAACTACGTCTGGAAGGAACTATATGCTACGTTTTACTTTAGAATTTCAAGTGAGCGACGTGCCACGCCCATTTATAAAATAAGTATTAAGAGTCACTGTAAGAGCTACAATCCTCAAATTTTGTATGGACAACTTTAACATTCATATGAATACATGGGAATGAAATTAGCAGCCTAGCTACAGTGGGCGTGGCACTCCCCATATATAGAAAATCTTAAATTAGTATATCTGAAAATATATAACAGCTAGAGTCCTCATTTTTTTGGAGGAACTTTAGTACCAAATTGAATGTTTAGGACAAAAATGGGCGGACTAACAACTTTTAGGCAGTCTTGTTATCTCCAATATGAATTAAGTACAAACATTCGTGTATCTGGAAAGCTATTAGAGCTAGAATCCTCAATTTTGCACGAAGAACTCGGACATTCAATAGGGGAACCTGAATAATCCTTCTCATCTCATTGATTTCAGCTAAAGTTCGATCACAAAAGAATATTGCCATTGCGTCATCAGGTATTGCAGCAACGCATTCTGCGCTCAAATTACCATTGAAAACTCAATTTTCTAAGGATTATGCATGTAATGTTAAGAAAAGTTCTTCAATGGGTAATATCTTGCAAACATGTAAAATAATGTTGTGGGATGAATGCACCATGGCCCACAAAAAATCTTTAGAATCACTTGATCGCACTTTAAAGGATATGAGAAGTAATTCTAATTTATTTGGAGGTGCATTAATTGTTTTAGCGGGTGATTTTCGGCAGACACTTCCTGTGGTTCAACACCGGCTGATGAACTCAATGCTTGCCTGAAATCATCATATCTCTGGCAATATGTTCACACATTAAAATTGACAACAAACATACGTGTACAGTTGCAAAATAATGATTCAACTTCAGGTTTTGCAAAACAGTTGCTGGATTTAGGAAATGGAAAAATGCAATTGACCCAACCACAAATTGTATAAAGTTTCCCTCTAACTTTTACAGGATCACACAATCAAAGGAAGAGTTAATAAATTGTGTTTTTCCAAATCTTCAACGTAATTTCAAAAATAATATCAATATTATTTTGAATAGAATCAATGGTATTTTAAAAACATAAAAATCCATCGATACTGTTACAAATAATGATGATGTCGACAATTATCCTGTAGAATTTTTGAATACACTTGATTTACCAGGCTTTCCGCCCCACGAACTGAAGTTGGAAATTGGCGTTCCAATCATTTTATTACGAAATATTGATCCAACACGTCCTTGTAATGGTAGTCGACAGTTAAGAAATTAATGAACAACTTAATCGAAGCAACGATTATAACTGGCCCATATATAAAGGAACGGATGTGTTACTACCTCGGATCCCAATGACAACATCGGAAATGCCATTCGACTTTAAACGGTTGCAAACGTATAGGAACGTTTGGCATTCGCGATGACAATAAACAAATCTCAGGGACAATCCCTGCAAGTGTGTGGAATAAATCTCGAAAATCCATGCTTCTCACATGGTCAGCATTATGTTGCATGCTTGCGAGTTAGTTTTAGCTAGTTACACTATAAAATTGTTTTACAATCGGTCCATATTTGATCATAGCTCTCATACTAGGTCCCCTCCAGAAAATCACTTAAATGCACAATATTCATTACCAATATTCATTACCAAATAGATACAGAATTTTGAAATTTTGTTTTTATATACATAACTAGCTATGTATACCCAGTGGGCCTTGCTACCCTAAAAACAGTATAAATGAAAACCGCACTTTATGATTTTTGAAGATTCTAGTTCTGTTTGTTTCTCAGTTATACGAATTTTTATTTGAATCCATATGGGAGGTACCATAGCCCCTTTTGATAGTCCACAATAGGGTTATGGTATCTCCCATGTTCACATGATTGTGAAAATTCTTTTGTGCAAAATTTTAGGATTCTAGATTCAAATATTCACATGTCAGATTAAGGATTTAGCTCTAATAGTTTCTCAGATATACAAATTCTTGTATTTAATTCATATGAGAGGTTCCGAAAACTCTAAATAAATGTCCGCACATTTTACTTCCAAATGTTCACTTTTATGTTAATTTTAAGATTCTAGCTCTAATAGTTTCTAGATAAACGAATTTTTGTATTTTGTATTTAATTCATATGGGAAGTGCTACTTCCCATATTGCTAGTCAGCCAATTTATTACCCAAATGTTAAAATGAATGTCAAAGTGCTTCGCGCAAAATTTAAAGATTCCATTTAATTCATATGGGAAGTGCTACTTCCCATATTGCTAATCCGCCAATTTATTACCCAAATGTTAAAATGAATGTCAAAGTGCTTCGTGCAACATTTAAAGATTCCAGCTCCAATAGCTTCCCAAATAAACGATTTTTTGTATTTAATTCATATGGGAGTACCACGCCCTCTATTGCTATTCCGCTAATTTTTTGTCCTAAATATTCATATTGATACTAAAGTGGCTCCGAAAAATTAGACGACTATAGCTGTTATATTATCTCAGATATACTAATTTAAGATTTTCTTTATATGGGAGGGGCCACGCCCACTATAGCTAGTCCACCCATATTGTCCCCACATGTTCGTGTGGTTGTCAAAGTTGTCCATACCAAATTTGACGACTCTAGCTGTTGCAGTTTGTGAGATATGTGATTTTAAATACTTATTATGTATATGGGCGTTGCACTTTGCCCACATGAAATTTTAAAATAAAAAGTAGCCTATAGTTCCCCCAAAATGTTCACATAGTTGTTGTAGAGCTTCGTTCAAAATTTAAAGATTCTAGCTCCAATAGTTTCCCAAATAAACTATTTTTTGTATTTAATTCATATGGGAGCACCACACATGTTGATACTAAAGTGCCTCCGAAAATGAGAGGATTCTAGCTGTTATATTTTCTCAGATATAATAATTTAAGGTTTTCTTTATATGGGAGGGGCCACGCCCACTGTAGCTAGTCCGCCCATTTTACCCCCATATGTTCATGTGGATGTCAAAGCTGAAAATTTGAGAATTCTAGCTGTGCAGTTTCTGAGATATGTGATTTTAAATACTTATTATGTATGTGGGCGTGGCACTTTGCCCACATTAAATTTTAAAATTAGAAGTAGCCTATAGTTCCTTCCAGACATACATGAAGACACTGTGAAAATTTCAGGAAAATCGGTCCAGCCGTTTAGCAGTCTATAAAGTCCAAACAAACAAACATACATACAAACACACATTCATTTTAATATATATAGATTGGTCATAGCTCCCATACATGGTCCTTTTACAAAAATCTCTTAAACGCACATTGCTCGTTACCAAATAATGCTATTGATACAAAATTTGGCACAAATATTAGTTTTGTATACAAAAATTCTATTTCAAGATTTTTACACGATCGGTTCATAACATGGTGCGGTCGGTCTCATATAAGGTTCCTTTCAGAAAATCACTTAAACACACTTTACTTATTATTAATTTACGATATAGATACATAATTTGACTGAAATATAGCTTTTATGTACAGAAATTTAGCTTAAAGAATTGTTTACGACCGGTCTATAATTGGTCATATCTCCCATACTAGGTCCTGCTTCTAAAACCGTATTTAACTAGTTGCATTATCAATTTGTATAGAACAAAATTATATATATACTAGCTATACACAGTGTGCTTCGCTACCCTCATCGTAATGGAATAAAATAAATATAATTATTGTAAATGTATATAAGTATATCTGCAATATCAAACAGTCCCCTTTTGGAGAACTCTTTAAGTTTAATTTTATGATTCTAGTCTCAATATTACAGAAAATAAAAAAAAAACCATAGATTTTCATAAAATTAGGATGACGCATGTTTAATTTTCAACCAGAAATCAAAAAAATCGCATACAGATTTTATACAATCAGTCCAATTTTATGTTTTTACGTTCAATATTATAGAAAATTCGAAATGAATTAGGAAAAGAACAAAAAAATACTGGTACCTTTTTAAATTTTCCTTCAATTATATATTCAATATTTTAGAAAGCTCAAAAAGTACCAGTTGAAGTACGAAAAATTAAAAGAAAGACCTATTTTATTTAATTTCATGTTCCTAAGTTCAATATTACAGAAAATTCAAAAAGTACCAGTTAAAGAACGAAAAAGTACCAAAAAATATTCCAGTTTAAATTTTTATTCCCTCAAGTCTCTGATTGCTTAGTTTTATGTTTCTAGGTTCATTATAATAGAAAACCCAGTTGAAGAACGAAAAATTACAAAAATATCAAATTTTATATGTTAGCATTTACTCCGGGCTCTACATAACTAATTTCAAGTTTCGGGGTTTAATATTTAGAAACCTCAAAAATTACCAGTTAAAGAACGAAAAATTATCAAAAGTATATGTTCTTACTTAATCCGGGCTCTTCCAAATAACACCCCATTAGCATATTTAGTATTCCTAGATCTAAAATTTTATATAAATTGGATCATTGTGTTTGAATAAAATCAAATTTCCCGTTTTTCCCGTACCAGACACCCGTCCGCTTATTTATTAAATGAACGACGATAAGCTTTAAACTGTTTTTGTATCTTTTGTAGTTTAGGAGATATGAGGTTACCGATTTTACCCGTTTTTACCCCCTAAACATTCGAATTTCCAAAAATCCCGTCTTAGTGGATCTATTTGGTGGGAGACCAACCTCCTGTCCAAATTTCAGCTCTTTAGCTTCAACTGTTTAGGCTGTACGATGATGAATCAGTCAGTCAGTAACGTTAGAATTTTATATATATAGATAGATAGAAGATATGCATACATGCAAATTAATAAATATCGCTAAAGCATATCTTAGGGGGATATAAAAGAAAATGGCGTTTGTAATGTTCAATAAATCTTGGAATTGTAATAGATTTAAGCTGTTTAAATCTTGGGATTTTTCAATTTAAGACATGAGAAAACTTATTTCTACAAATATTTGATCAATTAGAAAAGTATTAATATAAAAGAAGCTGGTGGAGGGTATTTAAGATTTTAAAATTTTTGTCACAAAACGTTATTTTCTCTGGATACTTTTTAATAATAATTTTTAATTTATAAAACCATATTTATACCCTACACCACTTTAGTGGGGAGGGTATATTGGATTTGTGCTGATGTTTCTAACATACAAAAATATTCGTCCTAGACCCACCTTAAAGTATACCAATCGGCTTAGAATCGTTTTCCGAGTCGATTAAGCTATGTGCGTCCGTCCGTCCGTCTGGCTGGCTGGCTGTCCATGTAAACCTTGTGCGCAAGGTACAGGTCGCAATTTTCAAGATAATTGGATGAAATTTGGCACGCACGTTTTATTTGACCTAAGGACGAAGCCTATTGAAAATGGTTAAAATCGGTCCATTATTTCACCTAGCCCCCATAGAACAGAACCCCCCGAAAAGGGCTTCTGAGCTCGTAATTATGTTAAATATACAGTTATATCGTTAAAATACGGCACAACTAAGTTTTATAGAAGTCTTGATGACCCTGCCAAATTTCATAAAGATCGGGCCACATTTGACCCTAGCTCCCATACAAAGTCCCCTTCAGAAAATTACTTGAATGTCCCAAATTAGCTTATAAACACAAATATCGCTATGAAATTCAGCACAATAAAATATTATGTCAATATAAATATATTCACAAAATTTTATCGGGCTTGGTCCAAATGTTAATTTGGATAAATTGAATAATATAATAGTTTAATTCATATGGATAATGCCAAGGTCCCATTGAAAGTCCGCCCATTTTTCTTTAAATGTTCACATAAATGTCAAAGTTTTTCATGTAAAATTTTCTAGCTCTAATAGTTTCACAGATATATGAATTTTTTATTTAATTCATATGGGAGGTTCTGGTATGCTAGTCCGCCAATTTATTACCCAAATTTTCACATTGATGTCAAAGGATTTTTGCCCTAATAGTTTCACAGGCATACGATTTTTTCTACTTATTTCATATGGGAGGTACTAATACCCCCTAATAAAAATCCGTCCATTTTCCCCAAAATGTTCAAATAAATGTTAAAGTTCGTGCAAAATTTGAAGGTTCTAACTCAAATAGTTTCCCAGATAAGCGAACTTTTGTATTAATTCATATGAAGATTATCTTCATATGAAAGGTGCCACGCCCACTATAGCCATTCCGCCCGTTTTATCCAAAAATATTCTTATGGATGTCAAAGTTGACAATACAAAATTTGAGGACTCCAACTCTTGCAGTTTCTGAGATATGCGACTTTTAATACTTTTAGCTCTAATAGTTTCTCAAATGTTCACTTTTATGTTAATTTTAAGATTCTACCTCTAATAGTTTCTAGATAAACGAATTTTTGTATTTAATTCATATGGAAAGTGCTACTTCCCATATTGCTAGTCCGCCAATTTATTACCCAAATGTTAAAATGAATGTCAAAGTTCTTCGTGCAAAATTTGAGGAGGGTATATATGACTTTGTCATCCCGTATGTAACACCAAGAAATATTCATCTGGTACCCAACAATGTATATATATTCTTGAAATTGAAAATGAAATTCTGAGTCTATTTAGCTATGTCCATCTGTCTGTTTGTCTGTGTAAAACACGCTCACGTTAAAACGAAGCCATAGAAATTCTCGAAATTCACCCAAAACATTTTTTATTATCCGGTACAGTTTGATATTGAAAATCAGTATAATCGGTTCACGACATAAAAAGTTATAAGTAAAAATTTCAGACTACCTCGAAAAAAATAAAGTTTTTTCCCCAATTCTTAAGTAGTTTTCTCAGAAACTACCAAAGATATTTCGATAAATTTTGTTACACATTATTTTTTTGTGCCAGGGATCAAGTATGTGTTTACGCCAAAAACAACATATAGCAATTTCTCCTTACTTTCGTTAATAGTCCATATTTCCTGCAAACCCTAATTTCTTCTTACATATATAAATGCTGATTGCTATGTGCTGCAGTATACAAATAATTGTCATAATGTTCTAAAAGAAATGTCATAGTTCGCAAATGTCATAAATGCTTATTTGCGCCAGATCAAAATCTAAATCCAAACTATACAGTCCACCTATCCTTGGTAAGAAATCTTTTGTCCTACGGTTTAATAAATATCCATAGAAAAAATCCTAATTCTATTGTTTTATTTTTTTCCTTTTCTTCCATTTATTAAATTGTACTGAGTACAAAATCTATAAGATTTTGTTTCGGCTCAGAAAGTACAGCAACTCGTCCAATTTGTCCAGCATTCTCTCATCCTTAAGAGATTCACCCAAACATTTGGTCCAGTCGAACCGGATTTACATTGGCAAAGCATAAAATTCTCTGGGATTTCACTCAGTTGTTGTGGATTTTTACCAACAAATTGTTTCATCAATCCCTGAATTCATATTTCATCAACAACAAAATACACAGGTTAGTTTGTTTTCTTTTATTTTGCATTACCTTTCTGATAAAAAGTGCATAGAAGTGTTTGTTAAGTGATATTATTGTTCAAATCAAGAGATTCCTAAAAGTGTCCGCTTTATTAAATGAGAATAAAGTGATTTGCAAAAAACATACATAGCTTTGGAAATTTCATACAAAGTAAAGGAACTTCAAAAGCCGACAGCAATTTAATTTTTCTAAAATTATTGCAATTTCCATGCACAAGCAGTGAAATTTGTTGGTAATCAATTAAGTTGTTTTACCCTATACTACACATTATTGTATATTTTCCTTTTATTCTATTCTCTTTTATTCCTACTCTTCAATTGTATAACGACTCCCTGAAATTACTAATCCACATATTTCTCTTACAAACTATATTGTTAATTTCCAAACAATATTATTTCAGCTCGATAATATTACATACAATTGTCCGCTCACTAATTTACATACGTTTGTCCGTTTGTTTATTATACTAAGCCACATTCATAAGCATTACACTTGTTCATACGTGTGTATATCCACACTGTTGACTTGTAAAACTATGGAAGGAGAATCTGCTTGTAAATTGTTGTCACAATCAGAGCCAAATAAACAAAATAATTTATTTTATTTCGTTTGCTCGGTATACAATCCCCAATAGGAAAAAAGTGCCAAAATAGAAGATTAAGAAAAAAAATATCACGGATTAGGATTAAGTATAACGATTAGAATTCTTTATTTAGGATTTTTAGGAAAAGTTTACCTCTTCTATCGGGAGCTGAGAAAACAAGGAAGAAGGTTTTTGTTAACCGGAAACAGCAATTTAACATTCTAGACCAATTTGACGTTTTTTCCTCATCGGCGAAAAGAGCAAAAGAGATAGATAGTTATCGTAATAACTATCTATCGCGAAACTATTAGCTTTTATATATGATAAAAGCTATTAGGGTGCGTTTCAATTACGCGACTTTATTATAAACTTGTATTAAGGCATTTTGCGTAAACATTGCCGCCGCCTTGCAGTATATGCAATATGGAACGAATGGAATAAATCGAAAAGAATAGGAAGGTCGAATTGGTCCGGTTAAAGTACTGCTTCTGGAAAGATAAATTATTAATAAAACTTAATTTAGAACATATTAATTCATGCATATGTATATATATTTTTTTCTTATATGGCAAAGAACATTGGATATCAATTAAATCTACTAGTACGTTTTGTACTTTGTTTTCTAAAAGTGCATTTCATGATTATAAAGAACAAGGGCCATAAATAGTCCAACCAAACATGGAACTTTGGGCAGTAGGATAACCTGTCCGGGAGAAGACACCCTCACGGATAACCTTCGGATAAAGGTCAGCCCCGATAATAATGTCAATCGGAGCTGACTCATAAAATTTGGAATCAGCAAGGAACAAGTCGCGGAAATGCTTCTTGTACGATTCAGGAAGAGAATCGGATGGAGTATGAATCGTAATTCGATTGTCAACACGGAAATTTCCTTCGATTTTTGAGGACGAATCGAATCGGGACTTTAACATGATCGGGCAAATGGTTTCATCGTGCAAAGAATAGGCTGTCAATTCCAGCTTGTCAACGAATTTCTTTGCAACCCGACTAACATATTCATATTCATTGCCAGAAATTTTCGGCATGTTCTGAGGGGGTGTGGATGCTTGCAAATTCTGCATGGAAAGGTTTTTGTAGAGGAACTTTGTTGTATTTTTGGCATTATGACCTGGAAAAATAGTTAATTAGGAGAAGATACTAATTTAAGAGAAAGAGAGCCGAAAAGTTAGGATTGTGGAAACAGAAGAATAAGCTTTACGATTGGTCGAGTTATGAAACCGCGTTGTGTCAGAACATCAGCCACGCGTACACGATTGTCCGAACCTGTATAGACCTTTTTAACTCTTCCTAATCGCCAGGAATTTGGTGGCAGGTTTTCTTCTTTTATAACAACAAGTGCACCTCCTTGTAAATTTGGTTCGGGTTTTTGTCACTTTACTCTCTTATGGTGCTCTTTTAGGTACTCATTTTTCCATCGTATACAGAACTTTTGATGGATTATTTTAACCTTTGCCACCTATTCGTAAGGGAAGTGGTGGAATCGTTTGTCTGGGGATCTACCGGAGCGAGGATAGGGGATCCAATAAGGAAATGCCCTGGAGTGAGTGCGCAAAGATCCGTAGGATATGTGGACATCGGGGATATAGGCCTAGAGTTCAAACAGGATTCGATTTTGGACAGTAGTGTAAAAAGTTCTTCATGTGTATATTTAAAACATCCTGTGGTTTTTCTGGGATGAAATGCCACGTGATGTTCTGATGAGCATAGTTTGCTTGGATTCTTTGATGACTAGTTTGGATAAATTCTTTTGCTAGGATCTTTGATGCACCAACGAAATTAGCACCATTGTCGGAATATAAATGCAAAGGACATCCACGACGCGAAGCAAAACGACTGAAAGCTGCCAGGAAAGCAGGAGTAGTGAGGTCGGATGTTGCCTCTAAGTGGATCGCTTTAGTAGCGAAGCACACATATCCTTTTGTCATTCTGAAACCACGACCGGAATAACTTTTTACATCAAAAGGACCAGCAAAATCCAAACCGGTATGAGTAAAGGGCCGAGAGATCTCACAACGTTCTGTAGGTAAGGCTGCCATAATCTTTTTTGTATAGTAAGCACGGCTTACAGTGATTAATAGTAGTCTTGATAAGATTCTTAGCCTTCGGGATCCAGTATTGTATGCGTAGAAGTCGCAAAACTAGCTGGTTTCCTCCATGCATACTGATGTCATGAATAAATCGAACTAGGAGCCGAGCATATTGGGAATGATATGGGACAATAATTGTGATATTTTTCGTTGTACGATAACTCAGAGGATAACTCCAGCCTTCCACAGGAACGTATTAAGCCTTCTGGATCAAGAAATGGATTAAGGTTCAGAATTTTGCTAGATTTTGAGATCTCTTGTCTAGATGAAAGAGCCTTATACTCGTTTGGATATGCAGCTCTTTGACAAACGGAAATAAGTCGGTCTCGCAGGGAAAATATTTGAGAACTAGATATCAATGTGGTTTCACGATAGAAATTGAAACGAAATCTTGGATGAGTTCGATAGAAAAACCTGTAGACATATGCCATTACACGCATTGCCTTGGAAAAGGAAGAGATTTTTTCTAACAAATCTTCAAAGTTAGGAAAATAAGAAAAATGGACACGAATGGGTTTGACTTCAAGCTCGGTAGTTAGAAGATTAGACAAAGTGAAGATTGGGCATTGAGAAGCAGGATCTCGGAGCCAAGAAGGGTCAAACCACCAAAGCTCATTTTGACTTAAATCTAGTGGAGAAAGACCTCTACTTGCTAGATCTGCTGGATTTGCTTCGGAAACCACATGACCCCATCTAGAAAAGGGAACTAATTGTGTAATCTTGGATACTCGGTTCGCAACAAAGGTAAGCCAGTGACATGGTGCTTTAGCCAGCCAGGAAAGCACAATCGTTGAATCCGTCCAACAGAATATTTCGCACTTATCTACTTCTAAACTAGGTAACAGGCTATCTAACATTTCTGCTAAAAGAAGAGCACCACATAGTTCAAGTCTAGGAATAGAGAGGGTCTTAATGGGCGCTACTTTAGTTTTGGACAACATCAACTATGTATGAATAGAGTTAGGAGTCGAAATTCGGGCATATACTGCTGCAGCGTATGCTTTTTCAGAGGCATCGCTGAATCCATGGAATTGGACATCAGCATTGGGAACATAGCCAATCCATCGAGGAATCCGAATGGTATTGATTGTCGGATAATTGTCTTCAAACGATTTCCACTGCTTAAGCGTATCTGGAGCTAGGCTTTCATCCCAACCAGTGCCATCAATCCATATCCTTTGCATAATAATCTTCGCTTGAATAATACATGGAGATAACCAGCCGGCGGGATCGAAAAGTTTCGCAATTTTTGATAGAACTTCCCTTTTTGTGAAATTTTTAGACTCTTGGAATTTGCTTATATCAAAATAGAGTTATCTCATTTCTTGCTATTATGGTCTCGGTTTCAGAATGAGCTCCGGCCAGAACGTCATCAACATACATCGAGTTTCGGAGAATGGAACTAGCTATTGGGTAAACTTCGTGTACGTCATCAGCTAATTGTATAAGAGTTCGAATGGCCAGATATGGTGCACAATTAATGCCGAACGTGACCGTTTTCAACTCGTAATCACTTATAGGACTATTTGGACCATCGCGAAATAGTATCCGTTGATACGGAGTGTGTTTAGGATTGACCAAAATCTGTCTATACATCTTTTGGATATCCGCGTTAAAGACAAATTTATAGAACCGCCATCTAAGGATTAGCAATGTTAGATCATTTCGCAAAATTGGACCAACATGAAGTAAGGAATTTAGGCCATTGGACGATGGAGACGAGGCATTGAAAACAACTCAGACCTTTGTAGTTACACTATCAGGTTTGATAACCGCATGATGTGGTAGATAATAATATTTGGGATCTTGAGTACTTTCGGACGTATTTGGAGAATTAACTCTAATCATATGACCAAGTTCCTCATACTCTCGAATAACCTTATCATACTCTTCTTTCAGATCAGGAGTTTTACTTAACCTTGCCTCATTTCGGAGAAATTGTGCCATTGCACTAGACCTAGAATGACCTATATTCGGACAATTTGAAATACTGTCTTTGAAAGGTAACGCTACTACGTATCGACCTTCAGAGTTTCTTGTAGTCGTACGAACAAATAGTTCCTCACACGCACGGTCGGATGGAGACATAAAGTTCTTCTTGGGAACAGCATCCACCTCCCCAAAACTCGAAATTTCTTTATCTAGTGAAATTTCACAAAAATGAGAAACTATATTGAGTTTTGGACGAAAATTTTTTGGATACAGAGCCCGTGAGAATCCAACCAAAGATTGTTTATTAAGCAATCAGAGAATTACAAACTTTATGCCGAATACCCGAACCAATAATCAATGGGAATATATCACCTCCAATCAAGACGTCTATCTTGGAGCTAGAATGAAATTTCGGGTCGGCAAGTCGAATATCAGGAAGTTTCGAAAAGGTTTCGCGGGGAATAGTATGAGAAGTAAGATTGGACGAAAGTTGGGGAACTACGAGGGCCGTTACCGCTATATCGATGTTACTATCTAAGTCTGTTCCGTGGACCACGCGGCATTGGCGCGAAATCTGAGCTTCAATGCGTTCGCAAGGGAGTTGCAACTGGTTACAGAAGCGTTCGGAGATAAAGGTTCCTTCAGACCCCGAATCTATCAATGCCCGTGATGAAAATCTTTGTCCCAAATGGAAAATATTTACTATAGCTGTGCCCAACAAAACACCCTTACGATTGGTAACAAAACAAGACTGAACGACATTAGAATTTGGATTTGTGGACTGTATATTACTAGGATTTGTTTGAACAAATGGAGTAGAGTTGGGATTCAAGCTAGGATTTTTATTAGAACTAGGACTTGGGACATTTTCTGAATCTTTATGCAGTAGCGTATTGTGTTTCTTGTTACAGGTAAAACATTTGTGTTTGCTAGCACAGTTTTGGACACTATGTGTATTGGAGAAACAATTCAAGCAAAGACCTTCCTTTTTAATTTCGTTCAGTCTCTGACTGCGATTCATCGCCAGAAATTTTGGACATTTACGTATTGCGTGGAATTTTTTGGGACATAATTGACATTTTGGAGGTGAAACATTAGTTTGAAAACTGTTTACTTTTTACCTGTGGGCGAATTAGAATGTAATTGGGAATTAGAATCATTTACTTTGGAACTGGCGGAATTCCGAATCTCAGAAACGGATTCTAAAGATCGGTGCCGATTAGTTAGAAATATATCTAATTCGGACCACTGTGGTATAGCCGTTTTATCCTTAAGTTGTTGTTCCCACAAAGTCAACGTACTTTCAGGACGACGACTTGTACAAAGGAATACGAAAATCGGATCCCATCCTTTCACGTCGATATCATAGAGCTTCAAAGCAGATATGCTGGAATTGATATCCCGCTGAATCTGTGTTAATGCTTTACCGGATTCGCACGAAATGGTCTGCAAACTAAAAAGGACACTTAGTTGACCATTCACAAGGATGCGACGATTCCCATACCGTGAACATAAATATCTCCACGCTAAATCGAAACCTTCGTGAGTTAATGGACTTTTCTTAACGATTTCCCTTGCCTCACCTTTAGTCTTTTGTGTAAGGTAAAAAAACTTTTCTACATTGCTAGCGCGAGAGTTTGCTATAACAGCAGAAAATAAATCGCGAAAAGTGGGCCATGAGGCGTAATCGCCACCAAAGGTTTCGATTTCAATCGGTGGGAGATGGATGCTGTGACCTACGGTCGACATTGAGTTAACTTGAGCGGAACTTGGATATTGTCTGGTATCGGTCAAAGGAGGATTCCCGATGGGTGAAGATGCAGATTGGCGAAGTGCATCGGAAAGTTCAGACAGTTTTGTCAAGCAGTTGCAGTAGGTAGTATAAGTATTTTTATATTTCCCTTTAAAAGACTCGAGATCCACAGGATCTTCAGAATCATTTTCCTTTTCCGCTTCTGCCACGAATTTGTCATAGGCTGTCTTCACGTGTATTCAACTGGACTTGAGTTCATATCTATGTACCTCGAGAGTATGAAGAGAATTCACTGGATAGCGATTATCGTTAAGGTCAGCGTAAATGTTAAGTTTGGTTTAAATAATCTCAAACAGTAAAAATATTCAAATAAATTTTCAATTTTCCCACAAAGGATTGGAATAAATACCGGAATTTCGTACAGAAAATATTTGAAATTCGACGATGTTGCAAAGTATTTGTCAACGGAGATCACTTAGTGACTGAACCGCACAAAGAAACGTTCGAAAAAGTCGATACAACCGATAACTAAATAAAATATTAATGCACACATTCACATCTCTGGATAAAACAAATGAATGCACTCTTTTGGACTACTGCAATATGATCAGCTGTTTTAAGTATATAAGAAATTAAAGGTTCAATAACCTTTTATTTATGAGAAATGTACATATACGACTGGAAGTCGTACACAATAATAGGCATGTTCCCTCACCTAAACTCAAAAGTAAAATTTAAATGATGTTTCTAAAATTCCGGAAATTAACCAATGTATTTGTTATGAAAAAAAACTTTGCTCAAGATTCTTGAGCACTTTAGGAACTAAAAAAGTGGAATTTCAAAACCGGAGAAAGAGAGGGAAAACACCAAAATATTGCGTTTCAAAAAAAGAAGAAATTTAATCTATGGATAACTTACAAAGATAGAATGAAATTTCATAAAATAAAAGCAAAATAAAAATTTAAATATCCTGTTATTAATAATATTACAATAACTTTAGAAAAGAACAACACAATGTAGGAATTTGTTATTAGTACAAATTTGTATAACTTGCTTTTTCAGTTTGTTTGTTTGTAGTGTCAGAAATTTTGAAGCTGAATTTGGATATCCATA